>NC_045442.1:91777539-91797326 GCF_002776525.5 Piliocolobus tephrosceles | reverse complement strand
AAAAAAAAAAGAAAGAAAGAAATTGTCTGTTCATATCCTTTGCCGGTTTTTTGATGGAGTTGTTGTTTTTTTCTCGTAAATTTGTTTGAGTTATTTGTAGATTCTGGTTATTAGACCTTTGTCAAATAAGTAGATTGCAGAAATTTTCTCTCATTTGAAGCTTGCTTATTCACTCTGATGGTGGCTTCATTTGCTGTGCAGAAGCTCTTTAGTTTAATTAGATCCCATTTGTCAATTTTGGCTCTTGTTGCCATTGCTTTTGGGGTTTTAGACATGAAGTCTTTGCCTATGTCTATGTCATGAAGGGTATCACCTAGGTTATCTTCTAGGGTCTTTATGGTTTTTAAGTCTAACATTTAAGTGTTTAATCCATGTTGAATTAATTTTTGTGTAAGGTGTAAGGGAGGGATCCAGTTTCAGCTTTCTACATATGGCTAGCCTGTTTTCCCAGTACTATTTACTAAATAAGGAAACCTTTTCCTATTTCTTGTTTTGTCAGATTTGCCAAAGATCAGATGGTTGTAGATGTGTGGTATTATTTCTGAGGGATCTTTTCTGTTCCATTGGTCTATGTCTCTGTTTTGGTACCAGTACCATGCTGTTCCAGTTACTGCAGCCTTGTAGTATAGTTTTAAGTCAGGTAGCATGATGCCTCCAGCTTTTTTCTTTTGGCTTAGGATTGGCTTGGCAATGCAGACTCTTTTTTGGTTCCATAAGAACTTTAAAGTAGTTTTTTCCAATTCTGTGAAGAAAGTAATTGGTAACTTGAGGGGATGGCATGGAATCTATAAATTACCTTGGGCAGTATGGTCATTTTCATGTTATCGATTCTTCCTATTCATGAGCATGGAATATTCTTCCATTTGTTTGTGTCCACTTTTATTTTATTGAGATTTTATTGAGCAGTTATTGGTAGTTGTCTTTGAAGATGTCCTTCACATCCTGTGTAATTTGGATTCCTAGATATTTTATTCTCTTTGAAGCAATTGTGAATGGGAATTCAATCATGATTTGGCTCTCTGTTTGTCTGTTATTTGTTTAAGGAATTCTTGTGATTTTTGCACACTGATTTTGTATCCTGAGACTTTACTGAAGTTGCTTATCAGATTTTTGGCTGAGATGATGGGGTTTTCTAAATATACAGTCATGTAATCTGCAAACAGGGACAATATTGCTTCCTTTCTTCCTAATTGAACACCCTTTATTTCTTTCTTCTGCCAGATTGCTCTGGCCAGAGCTTCCAATACTATGTTGCATAGGAGTGACAAGAGAGAGGGCATCCCTTTCTTGTGCCAGATTTCAGAGGGAATGCTTCCAGTTTTTGCCCATTCAGTATGATGTTGACTGTGGATTTGTCATAAATAGCTCTTATTATTTTGAGATATGTTCCATCACTACCGAATTTATTGAGCGTTTTTAGCATGAAGGGCTGTTGAATTTTGTCAAAGGCCTTTTCTGCATCTATTGAGATAATCATGTGGTTTTTGTCTTTGGTTCTGTTTATATGCTGGATTACATTTATTGATTTGCATACGTTGAACCAGCTTTGCATCTCAGGGATGAAGCCCACTTGATTATGGTGGATAAACTTTTTAATGTACAGCTGGATTTGGTTTGCCACTATTTTATTGAGGATTTTTGCATCCATATTCATCAGGTATATTGGTCTAAAATTCTCTTTCTTTGTTGTGTCTGTGTCAGGGTTTGGTATCAGGATGATGCTGGTCTCATAAAATGAGTTAGGAAGGATTCCTTCTTTTTCTATTGATTACAATAGTTTCAGAAGGAATGGTATCAGCTCCTCCTTGTACCTCTGGTAGAATTCAGATGTGAATTCGTCTGGTCCTGGACTTCTTTTGGCTTGTAGTCTATTAATTATTGCCTCAATTTCAGAGCCTGTTATTGGTCTGTTCAGGAATTGAACTTCTTCCTGATTTAGTCTTGGGAGGGTGTATCTGTCAAGGAATTTATCCATTTCTTCCAGATTTTCTAGTTTGTTTGTGTAGAGGTGTCTATAGTATTCTCTGATGGTAGTTTGTATTTCTGTGGGGTCTTTTTTTATTGCATCTATTTGATTCTTCTCTCTTTTCTTCTTTATTTGTCTTGCTAGCAGTCTATCAATTTTGTTGATCTTTTTTTTAGAAAAAACAGCAGGTTGAGAATACTCTTCTTGTAGAATCTTTGAAGAGACATTTGATTTGGGGGCACCTTGAGGCCTATGGGGAAAAACTGAATATACACAGATAAAAACTAGAAAGAAGCTATCTGTGAAACTGCTTTGTGATGTGTGGATTTATCTCACAGAGATAAACCTTTATGCTTATTCACCAGGATGGAAGCAGTCTACTTGTAGAATCTGTGAAAGGACTTTTGGGGCCTATTCTTGTAGAATCTGTGAATAAATATGTGGGGGAAAATTGAGGCTTATGATGAAAAACAGAATATCCCCAGATAAAAACTAGAAATAAGCTATTTGTGAAAATGTTTTGTGATGTACAGATTCGTCTCACTGAACTAAATCTATCCTTTGCTTTAGCAGGATGAAAACACTTTTCTGCTAGAATCTGTGTGGGTACATTTGGGAGCACGTTGAAGCCTGGGGTGAAAAACAGAATATCCACAGATAAAAACTAGAAAGAAACTATCTGTGAAACTGTGTTATGTTTGGATTCCACTATGTTATGTTTGGATTCCACTAACAAAGTTAAAACTTACTTTTGACTTAGCAGGTTGGAAGCTCTCTTCTTGAAGGATTTGCAAAGGAACATTTCAGAGTCCTTTGAAGATTATGATGAAAAACCAGGTTTAACCAAAGTTAAACCTTTCTTTTTAATCAACATGTTGGAAACACTGTTGTGGTAGAATTGGCAAAGGAACATTTGGGAGCCCACTGTGGACTATGGGGAAAAAAAACAATATAACCAGAAAAGAACTAGAAAGAAGCTATGAGTGAAACTGTTTTGTAATGTGTGGATTCACCTTACAGGGTTAAGGGTTTCTTTTGATTCAGCATGTTGGAAACACTCTTCTGGCAGAATCTGTGAGGGGACAATTTAGAGCACATTGACACCTAGGGAGAAAAAGCAAATTTCCCCAGATAAAACCTAGAAGAGGCTATCTGTAAAACTGCTTGTAGCATGCAGTTTCAACTTACAGAATTAAACCTTACTTTTTATTTATTACTTTTTGTAGAATCTGCTAAGTGATATTTAGGAGCCCTTCAGGTGATACACCAGATAAAAACTAGAAAAAAAACTATCTGTGAAACTGCTTTGTCATGTGTGGATTTATCTCACAGAGTTAAACCATTCTCTTAATTCAACAGGTTGGAAACACTGTTCTGGTAGAATGAGCGTTGGAACATTTAAGAGCCCATTGAGGCCTAGGTAAAAAACAAATTATTCCCAGAATAAAACTAGAAGGAAACTATGAGTGAAACTGATTTGTGATGTGTAGATTTATGTCACAGTTAAACTTTTCCTTTTATTCAGTAGATTAGAAAAACTCTATTTGTAGGATCTGCTAAGGGACATATGGGGCCCATTAAGGCATATGGTGAGAAACCAAATATCTCCAGAAAAAAAAAAAAAAACCTAGAAAGAAGCTTTCTGTGAAACTGCTTTGTGATGTGTGGATTCATCTCACAGATGTAAAGCATTTTTTTGATGCAGCGGGTTTGAAACACTCTTCTTTTAGAATCTGTGAAGGGATGTTTGGGAGCCCCTTGAAGCCTATTCTGTAAAACCGAATATCCAAAGATAAAAAGTGGAAAAAAGCTATCTGTGAAGCTGATTAGTGATGTGTGGATTTATCTCACAGAGTTAAACCTTTGTTTGGATTCAGCAGGTTGGAAACACACTTTTTGTAGAAACTGTGAAAGGACATTTGGGAGCACATTGATGCTTAGTTTGAAAAATTGAATATTCCCAGATAAAAACTAGAAGGAAGCTATCTGTGAAACTGCTTTGTGATATGCAGATTCAACCCACAGAGTTAAACATTTCTTTTGATTAAGCAGGCTGGAAACAAACTCCTTGTAGAATCTGTGAAGGGACATTTGGGAGGACTTTGAGAACTATGATGAAAAATTGAATATCTCCAGGTAAAAACTAGAAGGAAGCTGTCTGTGAAACTGTTTTGTGATTTGTTGATTTAACTTACTGAGTTAAACCTTTCCTTACATTCAGCATGTTGGAAATACTCTTTTTGTAGAATCTGCGAAGAGACATTTGAGGGCCCATTGAGGCCTATGGTGAAAAACAAAATGTCCGAGCATATAAGCTCTCTGTGAAACTGCTTTGTGATATGTGGATTCAACTCACAAAGTTAAACCTATCTTTTGATTTACTAGGTTGCAAATTAACTTCTTGTAGAATCTGTGAAGGGACATTTGGGAGCACTTTAAGGACTCTGATGAAAAACAAAATATTCCCAAATAAAAACTAGAAAGAAGAGATCTGTGAAACTGCTTTGTGATGTGTGGATTCATCTCATAGAGTTAAACCTTTCTTTTTACTCAACAGGTTGGAACACTGTCTGATAGAATCAGCAAAGGAACATTTGGGAGTTCATTGAGGACTACAGTGAAAAATGGAATATCACCAGATATAAATTAGAAAGGAGCTATGAATAAAACTCTTGGTAATATGTGGATTCATATCAGAGAGTTAAACATTTTTTCTTTTTCAGCGGTTTGGAAGCACTATTTGTAGAATCTGTGAAAGGACATTTCAGAACCCATTGATTCCTACAGTGAAAAACTGAAAATCCCCAGAAAAAAACTAGAAAGAAGTTATCTGTGAATCTGCATTGTGATGTGTGGATTCATCTAACAGAGGTAAAGCTTTCTTTTGATGCAGCAAGTTTGAAACACTCTACTTGTAGAATCTGCAAAGGGACATTTGGGAGCCCATTGAGGCCTATGCTGTAAAACTGAATATCTCCTGATAATAAGTAGAAAGACGGTATTAGCAAAACTGCTTTGTGATGTAGGCAATCACCTCACTGAAGTTAAGCTGTCTTTTGAGGCATCAGTTTTGACAAACTCGTCTTCTAGTATCTGTGAAGGAACATTTGTGAACCCGTTGAGAACTATAATAAAAAATCTGAATATCTTCAGATATAAACCAGCAAAAAGCTATCTGTGAAGCTGCTTTGTGATGTATGGATTCATCTCACAGAGTAAAACCATTGTTTTGATTCAGCAGGTTGGAAACCCTCTTTTGATAGAATCTGCAAAGGGATATTTGTTAGTTCATTGAGGCCTATGGTGAAAAACCAAATATTTTCAGATAAAATCTAGAAAGAACCTCTGTGAAACTGCTTTGTAATGTGTGGATTCCACTCAGAGAGTTAAATGTTTATTTTGATTCAGCAGGTTGGAAACACTCTTCTTGAAGGAACTGGGGACATTTGGGAGCCCATTGGAGCCTATGGTTAGAAATAAAATCTCCCCAGATAAAAAGTAGAAAGATGTTACCTGTGAAACTACTTTGTGATATGCGGATTTATCACACAGAGTTAAACTTTTATTTTGATTCAGCAGGTTGGAAACACTCTTCATGTAGAATCTGTGAAGGGAAACTTGGGGGCACATCGACTCTTAGGGTAAAAAAACAGAATATCCCAACATGAAAATTAGAAATAAACTATCTGTGAAACTTCTTTGTGATGTGTGGATTCAACTCACAGAGTTAAACCTTTCTTTTGCTTAAGCAGGATGAAAATAAGTTTCCCGTAGAATCTATTAAGGGACATTGGGAGCCTTTTGAAAACTGTGATGAAAAACTGAGTATCCCCAGATTATAACTAGAAAGAAGCTATCTGTGCAACTGCGTTGTGATATCTGGAATCATATCATGGAAGTAAAACTTTCTTTTGATTCAGCAGTTTGAAACACTCTTCTTATAGTTCTGTGAAGGGACATTTGTGAGACCATTGAGGCCTATGGTTTGAAACAGAATATCCCCTGAAAGAAACTAGAAAGAAGGCCTATGTGAAACTACTTGATCTGTGGATTCAATTCTCTTGAGACAAAAAATAGAAAGGAGCTATCTGAGAAACTGCCTTGTGATTTATGGATTAAAGTTACAGAGTTAAATTTTTCTTTTGATTTAGCAGGTTGGAAGCAAACTTGTTTTAGAATCTGTGAAGGGACATTTGGGAGTTCTTGAAAAATATAATGAAAAAACAAATTTCCCCAGATAAAAACTATACAGAAGCTATCTGTGAAATTGCTTTGTGATATGTGGATTCATCTCAAAATTAAAATTTTCTTTTGATTTAGCATGATTGGAAACATTCTTCTGAAAGAATCAGAGAAGGAACATTACAGAGCCCATTGAGGCCTATATTGAGAAACCAGATATCCCCAGATAAAAAGTAGAAAGAAACCATCTGTGCAACTGCTTTGTGATACATGCATTCATCTCACACAGTTCAACCTTTCTCTTGATTTAGCAGGTAGGAAACACTCTTTTAGCAGAATTTCTAAGGCGCTTATGAGAGCACATTGATGTCTACAGTGAAAAACCCAATATACCCACATAAAAACTAGGAAGAAGATCTCTGAAACTGCTTTGTGATGTGTGAATTCATCTCACACAGCTGAAGCTTTCTTTTGATTCAGCAGGTTTGAAACACACTTCTTCTAATATCTGCAAAGGGATTTTCATGAGCTTATTGAGGCCTATAGTGAAAAAACTAATATCTTCAGATTAAAAACAAGAAAGAAGATATCTGTGAGGTTGCTTTGTGATTTGTAAATTCATCTCACAGAGGTAAACCTTTCTTGGACTCAGCAGAATGAAAACCCTCTTCTGGTAATATATGTGAAGGGACATTTGAGAGCCAATTTAGGTTTATGGTGAAAAACCAAATATCCCCAGAAAACATCTATAAAGAAGCTCTCTGTGAAACTGCTTTGTGATGTGTGAATGCAACTCACAGACTTAAACTTTTCTTTTGATTCAGTAGGTTGGAAACACTCTTCTTGTAGAATCTTTGAAGGGATGCTTGGGAGCCCATTGAGGCCTGTGGTGAAAAGAAAATATGCCCAACGAAAAAGTAGAAAAAAGCTATGTGTGAAACTGCTTTGTGACCTGTGAATTCATCTAACAGAGTTAAACCTTTGTTTTGATTTAGCAAAGTGGAAACTCTATTTTTGTAGAATCTGTGAGGAGACATTTGAGAGCACATTGATGCCTAGTGTGAAAAACTGAATACGTACAGATAAAAACTAGAAAGAAATGGAAGTGGAAGTGCTTTGTGATGTGTGGATTCAATGCACAGAGTTAAATTTTTTTTTTTTAGGAGGTTGAAAACAAACTTCTTGTAGAATCTGCGAAGGGACATTGAGAGCCATTTGAGGACTACAATGAAAAACAAAATATCCCCTCATAAAAACTAGAAAGAAGCTGTCTGTGAAACTCTTTTATGAGATGTGGATTAATATCTGAGAGGTAAAACATTCTTTTTATTCAGTAGGTTGGAAACCCTTTATTTGTAGAATGTGAGAAGGGACATTTGGGAACCCATTGGGGACTATGGTGAAAAACTGAATATCCTCAGATAAAAATGAGCAAAAGCCTATCTGAGAAACTACTTTGTGATGTATGGATTTATCTTACAGTGTTAAACTTTTCTTTTGATTCAGCAGATTGGAAACACTTTTCTGGCAGAATCTGTGAAGGGACATTTGGGAGCACATTGATGCCTATGGTGAAAAGCCAAATATCTTCAGGTAGAAAGTATAAAGTTGCTATCTGTGAAACTGCTTTGTGATGTATGGATTCAAGTCATAGAGTTATGCCTTTCTTTCGATTTAACAGGTTGGAGAAAAACGTGTTGAATTATCCACAAAGGGACATTTAGGAGCCCATTGAGGCATATGGTAAAAAACAGAATACCTGCAGATAAAAACTGGAAAGAAACTATATGTGAAAATGCTTTGTTTTGTGTAAATTCATCTCAAAGAGTTAAACCTTTGTTTTGATTCAGCAGGAAGGAAAATATCTTTTTATAGAATCTGTGACGGGACATTTGGGAGCACTTTCACGCCTATGGTGAAAACCTAATATCCCCAGATGAAAACTATAAAGAAGTTATCTGTGAAACTTCTTTGTACTAGTTGAACCAACTCACAAAGTTAAACCTTTCTTTTGGTTCAACAGGTTAAAAACACCCTATTTGTAGAGTCTGCCAAGCGTCCTTTGGGAGCCCATTGAGGTGTACGGTGAAAAACAGAATGTGTTCAGAAAAAAAGAAGGAAGAAGCTATCTGTGAAACTGCTTTTTGATGTGTGGATTCAATTCACAAAATTAAACTTTTATTTTGATTTAGCAGGTTGGAGAGAAACTTCTTGTAAAATCTGTGAAGGGACATTTGGGAGCACTTTGAAAACTATGATGAAAAACGAAATATCCCCAGATAAAAATTATAATTTATCTGTGAAACTGCTTTGTGGTGTGTGCATTCATCTCTCAGAGATAAACTTTTCTTTGATTCAGCAGGTTTGAAACACTCTTCTTGTAGTATCTACAAAGGAACATTTTTGAACCCATTAAGGTCTATGGTGAAAAATCAAGTATCTTCAGATAAAAACTAGAAAGAAGCTAAATGTGTAACAGCTTTCTGATGTGTAAATTCATTTCACAGAGTTAAATCTTTCTTGGATGCAACAGGTTGGAAAGCCTCTTCTGGTAGAATCTGTGGGATATTTTGGAGTCCTTTGAGGACAATGGCAACAAACAGAATATACCCAGATAAAAACTAGGAAGTAACAATCTGTGAAACTGCTTTATGATGTGTGGGTTCAACTCACAGAGTTAAACATTTCTTTTGATTCTACATGTTGGAAATACTCTTCTTGTAGAATCTATGTAGGAACATTTTGTTGTCCATTGAGTTCAGTGATTTAAAACAGAATATCACCAGATAAAAACTGGAAAGAAACTATCTGTGAAATTGCTTTCTGATGTGTGGATTCATCTCACAGAGTTAAACCTTTGTTTTAACTGGGTAAAATGAAAACACTATGTTTGTACAATCTGCAAAGAGACATTTAGGAGCACACTGACGTCTAGAGTGGGAAACTGACTACCTCCAGAGAAAAACGAGAAAGAAGCTATCTGTGGAACTGCTTTGTGATGCGTAGATTCAACACACTGTGTTAAACCTTTATTTTGATTCAGCAGGTTGGAACTAATTCTTGTAGAATCTGCAAAGGGACATTTGGGAGCCATTTGAAAAAATATGATGAAAAACAAAATATTTCCAGATAAAAACTAGAAAGAAGCTGTGGATTCATCTCTCAGAGATAAAACATTCTTTTGATTCAGCAGGTTGGAATCACAATTCTCTTAGAATCTGTAAAGTGACATTTGAAAGTCCCTTGAGTCCTTTGGTGAAAAACCAAATATTCCTAGATTAAAACTAGAAAGAAGCATTCTGGGAAACTGCTTTGTGATGTTTGAGTTTATCTCACAGATTTAAACCTTTGTTTTGATTCAACAGATTGGAAATTCTCTTCTGGTGGAATCTGTGAAGGGAAATTTTGGAACTTATTGAGGCCTATGGTGAATAAATTATTACCTTAATTAAAAACTAGAAAGAAGCTATCTCCAAAAATGATTTGTGATGTGTGGATTCATCTCATAGATTTAAAACTTTGTTTTGATTCAGCAGGTTGGGAAAAAAACTGCTTGTAGAATCTGCGAAGGGACATTTGGGAGCCCATTGAAACCTATGGTAAAAAATTGAATTTACCCAAATAAGAACTAAAAAGAAGTTATTTGTGAAACCGATTTGTGATTTGTGCATTCATCTCACAGAGTTAAACTTTTTTTGTGATTCAGAAGGTGAAACCCTTTGCTGTAGAATCTGTGAAGAGACATTTGAAGCACATTGAGGCTTTGGCTGAAAACCTAAATATCCCCTGATAGAAACCCGAAAGAAACTCTCCGTGAAACTACTTTGTGATGTGTGGATTCAATTCACACTGTTAAACATTTATTTTGACTCAGTGAGTTGGAAATACTATCTTGTAGAATCTGTGAAGGTACATTTGGGAGCCCTTTGGGGCATAAGTTATCTGTAAAACTGCTTTGTGATGTGCAGATTCATGTAACAGAGTTAAACCTTTCTTTAGATTCAGCAGGTTGGAAACACTCTACTTTTAGAATCTGGAAAGTGTCCTTTGGGAGTCCATTCAGGCCTATTGTGAAAAATTGAATATCCCTAGATAAATACTAGAAAGAAGCTATCTGTAAAATCACCTTCTGATGTATGGATTCATCTCACAGAGTTAAACCTTTCTTTTTTGTTTTATTTATTTATTTATTTATTTATTTATTTATTTATTTACTTACTTACTTTAAGTTCTAGGGTATATGTGCACTACACGCAGGTTTGATACATAGGTATACATGTGCCACGTTGGCTTGCTGCACCCATCAACTCATGCACCCATCAACTCATCATTTACTTTAAGTATGTCTCCTGATGCTATCCCTACTCCAGCCCCCGACACCACCACAGGTCTTGGTTTGTGATGTTTCCCACCCTATGTCTGTCCCAGTGACCTCATTGTTCAGTTCCAACCTATGAATGAGAACATGTGGTGTTTGGTTTTTTTGTCCTTGTGATAGTTTGCTGAGAATGATGCTTTCCAGCTTCATCCATGTCTCTGCAAAGGGCATGAACTCATCTTTTTTATGGCTGTATAGTATTCCATGGTGCATATGTGCCATATTTTCATTTTCCAGTCTATCATTGATGGACATTTTGGTTAGTGCCAAGTCTTTGCTACTGTGAATAGTGTCGTAATAAACATACATGTGCATGTGTTTTTATAGCAGCATGGTTAATCATCCTTTGAGTATATACCCAGTAATGGGATTGCTGTGTCAAATAGTAATTACAGTTCTAGATCCTTGAGGAATCACCACACTGTCTTCCACAATGTGTGAATTAATTGACACTTTCACCAACGGTGTAAAAGTGTTCCTATTTCTACACATGCTCTCCAGCATCTGTTGTTTTCTGACTTTTTAATGATTGCCATTCTAACTAGTGTTAGATGTTATCTCACTGTTGTTTTGATTTCCATTTTTCCATTTCTCTGATCATCGGAGATGATGAGCATTTTTCATGTGTCTGTTGGCCGCATAGATGTCTTCTTTTGATAAGTGTCCATTCATATCCTTTGCCCAGTTTTTGATGGCAATGTTTGTTTGTTTTTCTTGTAAATTTGTTTGAGTTCTTTGTAGATTCTGGATATTAGCCCTTTGTCAGATGTGTAGAGTGCAAAAAAATTTTCTCCAATTCTGTAGGTTGCATGTTCACTCTGATGGTAGTTTCCTTTGTCATGCAGAAGCGCCTTAGTTTAATTAGATCCCACTTGTCTATTTTGGCTTTTGTTGCCATTGCTTTTGGTGTTTTAATCGTGAAGTCCTTGCCCATGCCTATGTCCTGAATGCTATTGCTTACGCTTTCTTCTAGGGTTTTTATGGTTTTAGGTCTAACATTTACGTCTTTAACCCATCTTGATTTATTTTTTGTATAAAATGTAAGAAAGAGATCAAGTTTCAACTTTCTGTATATGGCTAGCCAGTTTTCCCAGCATCATTTATTAAATAGGGAATCTTTTCCTCTTTCCTTGTGTTTGTCAGGTTTGTCAAAGATCAGATGATTGTAGATGTGTGGTGTTATTTCTGAGGTCTTTGTTCTGTTCCATTGGTCTATATCTCTGTTTTGGTATCACTACTTTGCTGTTTTGTTTAATGTATACTTGTAGTAAAGTTTGAAGTCAGCTGGCATGATGTCTCCAGTTTTATTCTTTTTGCTTAGGACTATCTTGGCAATACTCACTTTTTTTTGTTCCATATGAACTTTAAAGTAGTTTTTTTCCAATTCTGTGAAGAAAATCATTAGTAGCTTGATGGGGATGGCATTGAATCTACAAATTGCTTTGGGGAGTATGGCCATTTTCATTACATTGATTATTCCTATCCATGAGCATGGAATATTCTTCCATTTGTTTGTGTCTTCTTTTATTTTGTTGAGCGGCTGTTTGTAGTTCTCCTTAAAGAGGTCCTTTGCATCCTTTGTAAGTTGGATTCCTAGGTATTTTACTCCCTTTGTGGCATTGTGAATGGAAGTTCACTCATGATTGGGCTCTTTGTTTGCCTGTTAGTGATGTATAGGAATGCTTGTGATTTTTGCACATTGATTTTGTATTCTGAACTTTGCTGAAGTTTCTTATCAGCTTCAGGAGATTTTGTGCTGAGATGATGGGTTTTTCTAAATACACAATAATGTCATCTGCAAACAGGGACAATTTGACTTCCTCTTTTCCTAATTGAATACCCTTTATTTCTTTCTTCTGCCAGATTGCCCTGTCCAGAACTTCCAACACTATGTTGCATAGGAGTGGCAAGATTGAGGGAATCCCTTTCTCATGCCAGATTTCAGAGGGAATGTCTCCAGTTTTTGCCTATTCAGCATGATATTGACTGTGAGTTTGTCATAAATAGCTCTTATGATTTTGAGATATGTCCCATCAATACCTAGTTATTGAGAGGTTTCAGCATGAGGGACTGTTGAATTTTGTCAAAGCCCTTTTCTGCATCTATTGAGATAATCATCTGGTTTTTGTCATTTGTTCTGTTTATGTGATGGATTACATTGACTTGCATATGTTGAACCAGCCTTGCATCCCAGGGATGAAGCCCACTTGATCATGGTTGATAAGCCTTTTGATGTGCTGCTGGATTTAGGTTGCCTGTATTTTATTGATAATTTTTGTATCAATGTTCATCAGGGATATTGGTCTAAAATTCTCTTTTATTTGTGTCTCTGCCAGAGTTTGGTATCAGGATGATTTTGGCCTCAAAAAATGAGATATGGAGGATTCTCTCTTTTTCTATTGATTGGAATAGTTTCAGAAAGAATGGTACCAATTCCTCTTAGTACCTCTGGTAGAATTTGGCTGTGAGTCCTTCTGGTCCTGAACTTTTTTTTGGTTGGTAGGCTATTAATTATTGCCTCAATTTCAGAGCCTGTTATTGGTCTATTCTGAAATTCAACATATTCCTGGTTTAGTCTTGGGAGGGTGTATGTGTCATGGAATTTATCCATTTCTTCTAGACTTTCTAGTTTGCTTGTGTAGAGATGTTTATAGTATTCTCTGATGGTAGTTTGTATTTCTGTGGGATCAGTGCTGATAGCCCCTTTATCATTTTTTTATTGAGTCTTTTTTATTCTTCTCTGTTTTCTTCTTTCTTGGTCTTGCTAGCAGTCTATCAATGTTGTTGATGTTTTCAAAAAACCAGCTCCTGGATTCATTGATTTTTGAAGGGTTTTTTGTGTCTCTTTCTCTTTCAGTTCTGCTCTGATCTTAGTTATTTCTTGTCTTCTGCTAGCTTTTGAATTTGTTTGCTCTTGTTTCTGTAGTTCTTTTAATTGTGATGTTAGGGTGTCAATTTTAGATCTTTCCTGCTTTATCTTGTGAGCATTTAGTCCTATAAATTTCCCTTTACACACTGCTTTAAATGTGTCCCAGAGATTCTGGTATGTTGTGTCTTTGTTCTCTTTGGTTTTAAATAAAAATCTTTATTTCTGCCTTCATTTCATTATTTACCCAGTAGCCATTCAGGAACAAGTTGCTCAGTTTCCATGTTGTTGTGCAGTTTGAGTGAGTTTCTTAATCCTGAGTTCTAATTTGAGTGCACTGTGGAAGAGACAGTTTGTTGTGATTTATCTTCTTTTACGTTTGCTGAGGAGTTCTTTACTTCCAATTATGTGGTCAATGTTAGAATAAAGGAGATGTGGTTCTGAGAAGAACGTATATTCTGTTGATTTGGGGTGAAGAGTTCTGTAGACGTCTATTAGGTCTGCTTGTTGCAGAACTGAGTTTAGGTCCTGGACATCCTTGTTAACCATCTGTCATGTTTATCTGGCTAATATTGACAATGGGGTGTTAAAGTATCTCATTATTATTGTGTGGGAGTCTAAGTCTCTTTATATGTCTCCAAGGACTTACTTTATGAATCCGGGCGCTGCTATATTGGGTTCATATGTATTTAGGACAGTTAGCTCTTCTTATTGAATTGATCCCTTTACCATTTTGTATTGACCTTCTTTATCTCTTTTGATCTTTGTTGGTTTAAAGTCTGTTTTATCAGAGACCAGGATTGCAATCCCTGCTTTTTTTTCCCCTTTCCATTTGTTTAGTAGATCTTCATCCATCCCTTTATTTAGACCCTATGTGCATCTTTGCTCCTGAGAAGGGTCTCCTGAGTGGGCACACTGACGGGTCTTGACTCTTAATCCAATTTGCTGCTCTGTGTCTTTTAATTGGAGCATTTAACTCATTTACATTTAAGGCTAATATTGTTTTGTGTGAGTTTTATTTTGTCATTTTTATGTTTGCTGGTTTTTCTGCTCATTAATTGATGCAGTTTCTTCATAGCATTGATGGTGTTTACAATTTTGCATGTTTTTGCAGGGGCTGGTACAGGTTATTTATTTCCATGTTCAGTGCTTCCTTCAGGAGCTCTTGTAAGGCAGGCCTGGTAGTGACAAAATCTCTCAGCTTTTGCTTGTCTGTAAAGAATTTTATTTCTCCTTCATTTATGAAACTTAGTGTGGCTGGATATGAAATTCTGAGTTGAAAATTCTTTTCTTAGGAATGTTGAATATTCTCCCCCACTTTTTTATGGCTTGTAGGGTTTCTGTCGAGAGATCCACTGTTAGTCTAATGGGCTTCTCTTTGTGGGTAACTCCTCCTATCTCTCTGCCTGCCCTTAATACTTTTTCCTTCATTTCAACCTTGGTGAATCTGACAATTACATGTCTTGGGGTTGCTCTTCTCAAGGAATATCTTTGTAGTGTTCTCTGTATTTCTTGAATTTGAATGTTGGTCTGTCTTGCTAGGTTGGGGAAGTTCTCCTGGATAATATCCTACAGAGTGCTTTCCTACTTGGTTCCATTCTCCCCGTCACTTTCAGGTACCCCAATCAGATGTAGATTTGGTCTTTTCACATAGTCTCATATTTCTTGGAGGCTTTGTTCATTTCTTTTTACTCTTTTTTCTCTAAACTTTTCTTCTCTCTTCATTTCATTCATTTGATCTTCAATCACTGATACCCTTTTTTTCTAGTTGATCGAGTTGGTCAGTAAGTTGGCTTCAGTAAGCTTGTGCATTTGTCATGTAGTTCTAGTGTCATGGTTTTCAGCTCTATCAGATCATTTACGGACTTCTCTACATTGCTTATTCTAGTTAGCCATTTGTCAAATCTTTTTTCAAGATTTTTAGCTTCTTTGCAATGGGTTTGAATTTCCTCCTTTAGGTCAGAGAAGTTTGATCTTCTGAAGCCTTCTTCTCTTAACTCGTCAAAGTCATCCTCCATCCAGCTGTGTTCCATTGCTGGTGAGGATCAGTGTTCTTTGGAGGTAGAGAGGCGCTCTGATTTTTAGAATTTTCAGCTTTTTTGCACTGCTTTTTCCCTATCTTTGTTGTTTTATCTACTTTTGGTCTTTGATGATGTTGATGTTTAGATTGGGTTTTGGTGTGGATGTCCTTTCTGTTTGTTAGTTTTCCTTCTAAGAGTCAGGACCCTCAGCTGCAGGTCTGTTGGAGTTTGCTTGAGGTCCACCCCAAACCCTGTTTGCCTGGGTATCTGCAGTGGAGGCTATAGAAGTGTGAATATTGCTGAACAACAATTGTTGCTGCCTGATCTTTCCTCTGGAAGTTTCATCTCAGAGGGGTACCCGGCCATATGAGGTGTGAGGTGTCAGTCTGCCCCTAGTGGGGGCTGTCTCCCATTTAGGCTACTCAGGGGTCAGGGACCCACTTGAACAGGCAGTCTGTCCATTCTCAGATCTCAAACTCCATGCTGGGAGAACCACTACTCTCTTAAAAGCTGTCAGGCAGGGACATTTAACTCTGCAGATGTTTCTGTTGCCTTTTTTTTGGCTACACCCTGTCCCCAGAGGTGGAGTCTACAGAGGCAAGCAGGCCTCCTTGACTCCCCAGAGGTGGAGTCTACAGAGGCAAACAGGCTTCACCCAGTTTGAGCTTCCCTACTGGTTTGTTTACCTACTCAAGCCTCAGCAATGTCAAGCGTCCCTCCCCCAGCCTCGCTGCAGCCTTGCAGTTAGATCTCAGACTGCTGTGGTAGCAATGAAGGAGGCTCTGTGGATGTGGGACCCTCCAAGCCAGGCATGGGATATAATCTCCTGGTATGCTGTTTGTTAAGACCCTTGGAAAAGCACTGTATTAGTGTGGGAGTGACCCAATTTTCTAGGTGTTGTGTTTCACGCTTTCCCTTGGCTAGGAAAGGGAATTTCCTTCCCCCTTGTGCTTCCCAGGTCAGGTGATGCCTCGCCCTGCTTTGGTGGGCTGCACCCCACTGTCCTGTCCCCACAGTCTGACACGCCCCAGTGAGATGAACCTGGTACCTCAGTTGGAAATGCCAAAATCGCCTGTCTTCTGTGTCTTTCACACTGGGAGCTGGAGGCTAGAGCTGTTCCTATTAGGCCATCTTGGAACCTCCCTCTCCCCATTTATATTTTCTTAACCATTGGGCCCATTTCAAAGCAAAAGAGAGACAACATTGAGCCCATGGCTCCATCATCCAAAAGATACTTTCATAATAGAAGATTGGAAAGACTTCTTCAAACCCTGGCCAAGTTACTAATCCCCAATGTGATGGTATTTAGAGATGGAGTCTTTGGAAGGCAAGGTGTAGCCCTCACAAATGGGATTAGTGCTTTTATAACAGAGGCTCCAGAGAGCTCCCTTGCCCTTCTACCATGTAGCACGAAGGCCACCTATGAAGGCAGTGGACTCTCAGCAGACATCTGATGTACCAACACCTTGCTTTTGGACTTCCCAGCCTCCAGAACTGTGGGAAATAAATTGTTTAAGCCACGCAGTCTGTGGTAATTTGCTACAGCAGCCTGAGATGACTAAGATGCTCATCAGCAGGAGATGATACCCTGTAGGGTCTGTGTGCACTCCTTCAGGATGCTGTATATACATTTAACCTCTGCAACCTTTAACTCCTTGAGCTCAAGAGATCTTCCCACCTCAGCCTCCAAAGTATGTGGGACTACAGGAACACACCACAGCACCTGGCTGATTTTTAAAATTTTTTTTGTAGAGACGGGGTCTTGCTGGAAAGGCCAAGGCTAACCATTCTAGATTCAGCTTACCATTTTCTAGCATATCAACAGATCTAGGTAGCTTGCTTGGTATGATAACCTAGAGCTTCATTCCTGAGAGGCAGAGGCCTTGTATCATATTGAGTGTCAGTGACTGTATATTTTGCTGTCAGATTGAGCATTTTGCAGTGGCAGTAGCTTTCTTCGTTTCTGGAAATTAGTTACAGACATATGGGAGCTCACAGTAACCTCTTTAGGGCAAAAAGAGAGTCTGATGAATTAAAAGTAAATGGATCCAGCTGGATGCAGTAGCTCATGCTTGTAATCCCAGCACTTTGGGAGGCCGAGGCAGGTGGATCACGAGGTCAGGAGATTGAGACCATCCTGGCTAACATGGTGAAACCCCGTCTCTACTAAAAATAAAAAAAAATTAGCCAGATGTGGTGGTGGACGCCTGTAGTCCCAGCTACTCGGGAGGCTGAGGCAGGAGAATGGCATTAACCTGGGAGGTGGAGCTTGCAGTGAGTCGATATCACAACTCTGTCTCAAAAAAAAAAAAAAGTAAATGGATCCAATGTTATTAGCAGCATTACTGATTGTGGTCAAAATAATTAGCAGCATTATTGATTTTGGTCATTATTGATTGTGGTCAAAAACTGAGACCACTCCAAACATTTATCACCTGTTGAGTGGATAAAGAAAATGTGGCATATTCATAAAGTAAAATATCATTCAGCAATAACATGTAATGAAGTACTGGCACATGCTACAATATGGATAAGCCCTGAGGACATTAAGCTAGTAAAGAAGCCAGACATAAAGGCCCACATACTGTATGATTCATTTAAATGAAATATTCAGAGTAGGCAAATCCATAGAGACAGAAAGTATAATCGATTAGTGGTTGCCAGGGTCCGGAGGCAGAGGGAATGAGGAGTAACTGTTAATAGGTAGGGGTTTCTTTTTTGGGTAGTGAAAATGTTCTGGAATTAGATAATGGTCTGGTTGCACAACTCTGTAAATAACCTAAAAGCCACTGAATAGAACACTTTAAATAGGTGAGCAAGATAGTCATATGTGTGTCATACTTAGGGTACTCAATTCTGCCCAGTTTGCCAAAATTTCCCCAGTTTTAGCACTGAAAGTCCTGAGTCTTGGGAAAACTTTTAGTCCCAGTAAAAATGGGACAGTCATCCTAGGCTGGGACTTAGAAGACAATTCTAGAAAATCTACTTCTTGGGGTGAGATTTTTGCTCCCAATTGGAAATTTTAGAACAGAAAAATATAAAATATAAAATTCACTTAATAAATTTAATACTATAATAGAAATGGCAAAGCAAAGAGTAAGTAAATTTTGAAGCACAATCAACAAAAAATGCCCAAAGTAAAGAAGAGATAGAAATAAACAATTAAAAAAATAGAACATTTAACTCTGGAACCAACCAAAAGATCTAAATTTATGCAGAATCAGAGTTTTAGGAAAGGAGAGAAAAAAATGTACAAAAATAATATTTAATCCCAAACAAGATGAATGAATATTAAGAAACCCAAGACTAAAAATGTGAGAGCTAAACTGAAAATAAAAAGTGGGAAAACATTTAAATTGTAGGTAGAAGACAGTGGAAAAACATATTTTTAGTTCTAAAAGAATAAAAGGTTGATCTAGAGTAATACAGCCAATAAAAGTATCTCTAAAGAATGAAGGCAAAAACCAGGCATTTCAGATAAAGGAAAACAGAAAATTTATATCCAGCAGATCTTCACTATATGACACGTTAAAGGAAACTCTTATAGATGAAAAGAAATTATATTAGAAAGAGACTCAGATTTTAAAGAACTAATAAAGAGCACCAGAAACAGCACATGTTTGGGTAAATATAAAAGGATTGTTTTCTTCTTGATTTATTTAAGATGTATACGACTTTAAAGCAAAGAATATAACATTATCTTTGGTTACTCCACACATTTTGATAGGTTGTATTTTCACTTAATTCTATATAGTTTTGAATTTCTCATGAGACATTCTTTAAACATATATTATTTAGAAGTCTGTTGTTTTTATTTTTATTATTTTTTACTTCATGAATTGTATTTTTGAGGTGGAGTTTTGCTCTTGTTGCCCAGGCTGGAGAGCAATGGCACAATCTCAGCTCACTGCAACCTCTGCCTCCTGGGTTCGAGGGATTCTCCTGTCTCAGCCTCCTGAGTAGCTGGAATTACAGGTGCTTGCCACCATGCCTGGCTAATTTTTTTTTTGTATTTTTAGCACAGGCAGAGTTTCACCATGTTGGCCAGGCTAGTCTCGGACTTTAGACCTCAGATGATCCGCCTGCCTCAGCCTCCCAAAGTGCTAGTGTTACAGGCATGGACCACTGAGCCCGGCTGAAATTTTAATTTCTATTGCCTATATGAACTTATTGTAAGGTGTATGTAAGAGAATGTAAAATATATTTCTTTTACACAGCTTTTTATTGTGGTAAGAACATTTAACATGATCTATACTCTGTTAATTTTTTTTTTTTTTTTTTTTTTTTTTGGATGAAGTTTTGCTCATTCCCCCCAGGCGGGAGTGCATGGCGTGATCTCAGCTCACTGCAACCTCTGCCTCCTGGGTTCAAGCG
>NC_045442.1:91697571-91777139 GCF_002776525.5 Piliocolobus tephrosceles | reverse complement strand
TGGCGTGATCTCAGCTCACTGCAACCTCTGCCTCCTGGGTTCAAGCGATTCTCCTGCCTCAGCCTCCCAAGTAGCTGGGGCTGGGATTACAGGCAAGCACCACCATGCCTGGCTAATTTTTGTAGTTTTAGTAGACGGGGATTCACCATGTTGGTCAGGTTGATTTCGAACTCCTGATCTCATGATCCACCCACCTCGGCCTCCCAAAGTGCTGGGATTACAGGCGTGAGCCACTGCACCCAGCCTACAATTTTTTAAGTGTACAATACAGTATTGTTAACTGTAGTATTGTTAACTGTAAATGCAATGTTGTATAGGAGAGCTCTAGGATTTAATCACCTTGAATACCTGGCACCTGCTGCATAACATCTCCTCATTTCCATGTATCCCCAAACCCTGACAAAAAACATTCAACTCTTTGATTCTTTGAATTTGACTATTTTAGATACAGTAAGTCTTCAATGTCGTTGATAGGTTCTTGGAACTGTGACTTTAAGTGAACCGAGGTACAGAAGGTTCTTGAATATTTGTTCCCCTACAATGTTGATGTGGGGGGGAGGGGGTGGAAGCTGGCTTTGTTATATGTCCTTTAGCTTAATGCTACATTTTCCAAGTACCTATCAATGATATTAAGGGAAGACTTTTTGTACCTCAATATAACTGAAATCATGCCCTATTTGTCCTTCTGTAACTGGCTTATTTCCCTCAGTATAATGTCCTTACAATTCATCCATGTTGTTGCATATAGCAGAATACCTTTCTTTAAGGCTCAATAGCATTCCATTTTATGTATATACCATATTTTAAAAATTTATCAGTGAATGGACATTTAGGTTGATTCTACATCTTGGCTATTGTGAATAATGCTGCAATGAACATGGAAGTGTAAATATCTCTTTGAGATCTTAATTTCAATTTTTTGGATACATACCCGGAAGTGAAACTGCTGAATCATATAGTACTATCTTAAATTCTTTTAGTAACCTCCATACTGTTTCCATAGTAGCTGCACCATTTTGCAGTCCCACCAACAGTGAAAAATGGTTCCAGTTTCTCCACATCCTTGCCAAAATATGCTATCAGTTTTTTAATCTTAGTAATCCTAACAGGTGTGAGACAAAATCCAATTATGGTTTCATTTCATATTTCTTTGATGATTAGTGATACTGACTAGAAGTGTCTTACTTAATCACCAAATGCTTTAGGATTTCCTCTCTTTTTACTATTGAGTTTTAGTTTAGATCCATTGTGTTGTGAAACCATATTTGGATGTTTATCCTTTTAAGTTTGTTGTGTATTTGATGGCCCAGAATGTGATCTATCCTGCTGAATATGCCATGTGAGCTTGAGAAGAATGTGTATTTTGCTGTTGTTACATGAAATATCCTGTAAATGTAAATTAGTTAGTTCAACTATACCTTTACTGTTTTCCTGTCTGCTGGATCAATTACTGATGAAACAGTGCTGAAGTCTCCATTTATAATAGTGAATTTGTCTTTCTCCTTGCAGTTCTTAACAGTTTTTGCCTCATGTATTTTGACACTCTCTTGTTAGGTGCGTACACATTAAAGATTGTTATGTCTTCTTGGACAGTTGAACCCTTTATCATTGCGTAATGCCCCTCATTTATCTCTGATAGTTTTCCTTGTTCTAAAGTCTACTCTGACTGAAATTAATATACTTACTCCAGCTTTCTTATGATTAATATTGTCATGGTATATCTTGCTCCATCTCTTTACTTTTAATTTATCTGTCTTCATATATAACGTGGGCTTCTTATAGTTGTTTTATGATCCACTCTGATAGTTCCTTAAATTACTGTCTTTAGACCATTCACATTTAAAGCAATTATTGATATAATTGGATTAACATATATCACGTTTCTTTCTTAACCTTTTATTTTAGCTTCAGAGGTACATGTACAGGTTTGTTTCATAGGTAAATTTCATGTTGCAGGTGTTTGATGTACAGATCATATTCTCATCCTGGTAATAAGCACAGTACTTTACAGGTAGTTTTTTTTTTTTTTTTTTTTTTGAGATGGAGTCTCACTCTGTCACCCCAGACTAGAATGCAGTGGCACAATCTTCACTCGCTGCAACCTCTGCCTCCCAGGTTCAAGTGATTCTTGCGCCTCAGTCTCCCAAGTAGATGGGATTACAGGCATGTGTCACCATGCCAGGCTAAGTTTTGTATTTTTAGTAGAGATGGATTTTCACCATGTTGGCCAGGCTCGTCTCCAACTCCTGACTTCAGGAGATTCGCCTGCCTCAGCCTCCCAAAGTGCTGAGATTACAGGTGTGAGCCACTGTGCCAGGCTATAGGTAGTTATTCTACCCTCACCTTCATTGCATCCTCCACTCTCAAGTAGGTCCTGGTGCCTATACTTCCCTTTTGTGTCCATACATACTCAAGGTTTAGCTCCCACTTATCAGAGCATGTGGTATTTGCTTTTCTGTTTCTGCATTAGTTTGCTTAGGATAATGGCCTCCAGTTCCACCCATGTTGCTACAAAGGATATGATCTTATTCTTCTTTGTGGTTGTGTAGTATTCCATGGTGTATACTACCACATTTTCTTTATCCAATCTACCATACATGGGAGTTTGATTTCACATCTTCGCTATTGTGAATAGTGCTGCAATGAATATATGCATGCATGTATTTTTTTTAAGTTTTAAAAAATTTATTTAATTTTTGTGGTTGCATTGTAGGTGTATATATTTATGGTGTACATGAGATGTTTATACAGACATGCAATGTGAAATAAGAACATGAGGGGAAATGAGGTATCCATACCTTCAAGCATTCATCTGTTGAGTTGCAAACAATCGAATTACACTCTGAGTTATTTTAAAATGTACAATTTATTATTGACTATAGTCACACCATTGTACTATCAAATAGTAGGACTTATTAAATATATATACAAAATTTATATATATATAAATTATATATATATATAAATATATATAAAAGTATATATATTAAATATATATTTACTTATTAAATATATATATATATATTTAAGACAGAGTCTTACTCTGTTGCCCAGGCTGGAGTGCAGTGGCCTGATCTTGGCTCACTGTGACCTCCACCTACCAGGTTCAAGCGATTCTTCTGCCTCAGCCTCCTGAGTAGCTGAGACTATAGGCATGTGCCCCATGCCCAATGTTTTCTTGTAGTAGTTTCACAGTTTGAGGTGTTAGATTTAAGCTTTTTATCCACTTTGATCTGTTTTTGTATATGATGAGAGGTAAGGGTCTAGTTTCATTATTTGCATATGAATATCCAGTTTACCCAGCACTATTTGTGAAGAGACTGTCTTTCCTCCAGTATACATTCTTGGCATATTTGTCAAAAATGAGTTCACTTAGATGTGTGGATTTGTTTCTGGGTTCTCTGTTCTCTTTTATTGGCTTAAGTGTCTGTTTTAATGTCAGTACCATGTTGTTTTGGTTGCTATACCTCTGTAATGTAATTTGAAGTCAAGTAATGTGATTCCTCTAGTTTTGTTCTGTTTGTTTAGTGTAGCTTTGGCTATTCCAGGTGTTTTGTGGTTCCATATAAATTTAAAGATTATTTTTGCTTTTCTTTTCTTTTCTTCTTCTTTTTTTTTCTTGAGACAGTCTCTCTCTGTCTCTCAGGCTGGAGTGCAGTGGTGTAATCTCGGCTCACTACAACCTCTGCCTCTTGGGTTCAAGTGATTCTCCTGCCTCAGCCTCCCCAGTAACTGGGATTACAAGGGCCCACCATCACACCCAGCTAATTTTTGTATTATTAGTAGAGACAGGGTTTCACTATATTGGCCAGGCTGGTCTTGAACTCCTGACCTCAGGTGATCCACCCACCTTGACCTCCCAAAGTGCGGGGATTACAGGTGTGAGCCACTATGCCTGGCTGGTTTTCCTGTTTCTACGAAGAAGGTAATTGGTATTTTTATAGGAATTGCACTGAATCTGTAAATTGCTCTAAATAGTATGGACATTTTAACAATATTGATTTTTCTAATCAATGAGCATGGGATATTTTTTCCATTTTTTGGTATCCTCTTCAACTTTGTCAGTGTTTCATAGTTTTCAATATAGAGATCATTCACTTCTTTTCATAATTACTAGGTACTTAATTTTATCTGTGGCTACTGTAAATGGGATTACCTTTTAAATTTCTTTTACAGACTGTTCACTGTTGGCATATAAAAATACTACTGATTTCTGTATGTTGATTTTCTATCCTGCAACTTTACTGAATTTTTTAATCCTGTCAGGTTTTTGGTGGAATCCTTAGGTTTTTCCAAATATAAGATCATATCACCTGCAAACAAGGATAATTTGATTTCTTCCTTTCCAAGTTAGAGGCCCTTTATATCTTTCTCTTTTCTGATTGTCCTTGCTAAAAATTCCAATATTATCTTTAATAACAGGGGTGACAGCCTGTGTCCTTAAGGTAGAATGATTTCTATTCCTTTGGGTAGACATCCAATAATGGGATTGCTGGATCAAAAGGTAATTCTGTTTTAATTTCTTTTAGAAATTGCCACACTGTTTTCCACAATGGCTGAACTAATTTACTTTCCCATCAGCAGTATATAGGTGTTCCCTTTTCTCCACAATCTTACTGTCATGTTAGTTTTTGACTTTTAATAACAGCCATTTAGACTATTGTGAGATCGTGTTTCATTGTGGTTCTGATTTGTTTTCTCTAATGATAAGTGATGTTGAGCATTTTTTTCATATGCTTTTTGGCCGCAAGTAGGTCTTCTTTTGGAAAGTATTTTTTCATGTCCTTTAACCAATTTATAATGGGATTGCTTGATTTTTGCTTGTAAATCTGTTTAAGTTCCTTACAGATTCTGAATATTAGACCATTGTCAGATGCATAGTTGGCAAATATTTTCTCCCTTTCTGTAGGTTGCTAATTACTCTGTTAATAACAGAGTTTCCTCTACTGTGCAGAAGCTCTTTAGTTTAATTGGGTCCTGTTTATCAATTTTTGGTTTTGTTCCAATTGCTTTTGGCATCTGACAGATGAAATATTTGCCCTGTCCTGTGTCTAGAATGATATTTTCTAGGTTGTCTTTCAGGGATTTCATAGTTTTAGGTTTTACACTTGAGAGTTTCTTTGTTTTTGTTGTTTTTTTTAATAGCATGACATTAATATTTCTATTATTATTATTATTATTATTATTATTATTATTATACTTTAAGTTCTAGGGTGCATGTGCACAATGTGTAGGTTTGTTACATATGTATATTTGTGCCATGTTGGTGTGCTGCACCCATCAACTCATCAGCACTCATCAACTCGTCATTTACATCAGGTATAACTCCCAATGCAATCGTTTCTAATGTCTATTGAGTTGATTTTATATATGGTGTAAGGAACAGCTACAGTTTCAATCTTCTGCATAGGGTTAGTTAGTTATCCCAGCACCATTTATTGAATAGAGAATCCTTTCATCTTGACTTGGTTTTGTTGACTTTGTTGTAGATCAGATGGTTGTAGGTGTATGGCATTATTTCTGGGCTTTCTATTCTGTTCCGTTGGTCTATGTGTCTGTTTTTCTACCAGTACCATGCTGTTTTAGTTACTGTAGCCTTGTAATATAATTTGCAGTCAGGTAATGTAAAACCTCCAGCTTTGTTCATTTTGCTTAGAATTGCTTTGGCTATTTGGACTCTTTTTTTGTTCCATATGAATTTTAAAATAGTTTTTTAAGTTCTTTGAAGAATGTCATTGGCAGTTTGATATGAATATCCATGAGCACAGAATGTTTTTTCCATTTGTTTGTGTCATCTCTGATTTGTTTGAGCAGTGTTTTGTAATTCTCATTTTAGAGATCTTTGACCTCCTTGGTTAGCTCTATTTCTAAGGTTTTTTTTGTTTTGTTTTGTTTTGGTTTGGTTTGGTTTTTTTGAGACAGAGTCTCACACTGTCACCCAGGCTGGAGTGCAACGCTGTGGTCTCATCTCACAGCAACCTCTACCTCCCAGGCTCAAGCAATTCTCCTGCCCCAGCCTCCCAAGTAGCTAGGACTACAGGCACATGCCACCACTCCTGGCTAATTTTTGTATTTTTATTAGAGACAGGGTTTCATGATGTTGTCCAGACTGGTCTCGAACTCCTGACCTCATGACACACCTGCCTTGGCCTCCCAAAAAGTGCTGGGATTACAACCATGAGCCACTGCACCCAGCCCCTAGGTATTCTTCTTGTGGCTATTGTGAATGGGATTGCATTATTGATATTTCTCTCAGGTTGGATGCTTGAATGTTGTGTTGAATATCTACCATTTTTCTGTTTTCTGTTTTTTGTTTTCTTTCTTTTTTTTTTTTTTTTTTTTGAGACAGAGTCTTCCTCTGTCATCCAGGATGGAGTGCAGTGACATGACCTTGGCTCACTGCAACCTCTGTCTGCCAGGTTCAAGCGATTCTCCTGCCTCAGCCTCTTGAGTAGCTGGGATTACAGGAGCCTACCACTAAGTCCAGCTAATTTTTGTATTTTTGGTAGAGATGGGGGTTTCACCACATTGGCCAGGCTGGTTTTGAACACCTGATCTCAGGCCACCAAAAATTCTGAGATTACATGTGTGAGCCATCAGCCCAGCCTGAAAGTGGCTGTATTACTTTGTATTCTCATCAGCAATGAGTGAAAGTTCTTGTTGTTCCACATTCTCAACAGCATTTGGTTTTATCAGGGTTTTGGACATTGGTCATTATGTGTGTAGTGGTATGTGATTGTTTTTGTTTGCAATTCTCTAGTGACACATGATGTTGAGCATCTTTTCATATGCTCATTTGCCTTCTATATATCTTCTGTGGTGAAGTATCTGATCAGCTCTTTTGCCCAGTTTTTAACAATTTTGCTTGTTATTTTTACTGTTGAGTATTGAGTTATGTGTGTATTCTGGATAAACCATCCTTAATCAGATACGTCTTTTGCCAACATTTTGTCAATCTATGGCTTTTCTATCTCTTCATATACTTTCAAAATTTTTTTTGAAATACATTCAAATGTTGTCCTAGAGTTTGCAACATACAGTGTAAATGAATTCAAGACCACTTTCAAGCAACACTGTATATTGCTTCACAGATAGTGCATGTAGGTACTTTGTAACAGAGTGATATGGTTTGGTTCTGTCCCCACTGAATTCTCATCTTGAATTGAAGTTCCTATAATCCCCACGTGTCATGGGAGGGACCCAGTGGGAAGTAATTATAGGGGCATTTACCCTTATGCTATTCTCATGATAGTGACTTCTCATGAGAGCTGATGGTTTTATAAGGGTCTTTTCCCCCTTTTGCTTGTCACGTCTCCTTGCTGCTGCCATGTGAAGAAGGACATTGTTTGCTTCCCCTTCCACCATAATTGTAAGTTTCCTCAGGCCTCCCCAGCCATGCTGAACTGTGAGCCAATGAAACTTCTTTCCTTTATAAATTACCCAGTCTTGGGTATGTCTTTATTAGTAGTGTGAAAACGAATTAATACACAGAGTATTCTCACCTGTTCTTTCATTCCCTATAACACTGCAGTCATTAATTTCATTTATCCATTAGCTATAATCATAAAATGCAATTGAACTGCTGTTAGATCAGTTAGAATAAGAAAAATAAAGCATATTATTAGGCCATAATTTGCTCCTTCTCTAACTCCCTTCCTTTATGTATATCTGAGTTTCAATACCATACCACATTCCTTCTCCCTGAAGAGCTTCTTTTAACATGTTTCACAAGATAGGTCTACTAATGACAACCTCCTTCAATTTTGTTTATTTGAGAGTCTTTATTTCACCTTCACCAATAAAAGATAATTTCACTGGATACAGAATTCTAGACTGGTTTTCTTGCAACCTTTTAAATATTTTACTCCACTCTCTTCTGCTTGAATAGTTTTTGAAGAAAAGTACAATGTAATTATTATCCTTACTTTTCTATGGGTAAGTTGTTACCCTCCCCCACCCCCATTGGCTTCTTTTAGTATTTTCTCTTTATCTTAGAATTTTCTGTAGTTTGAATATTATAGGCCTAGGTGTGTTTTTTTTTTTTTTTTTTGGTGTGTCCTACTTGGTGTTGTCTAAGCTTCCTGGATGTGTGGTTGATGTTTGTCACTAATGTTGGAAAACTCACTATTATTCCTTCAGTTCCTTTTTTCTTCCTCTGTTATTTCCAATTTGCACGTGTTAAACCTTTTGTAATTGTCCCATAGCTCTTAATTTTTTTTTTAATTTTCATCCTTTCTCTTTGATCATCAACTTTGAAAGTACCTAGTGACATCTCCATGTTCACGGATTATTTCCTCAGCTATATTTTTTCTACTGTCTTCATTTCTGTTAGAGTGTTTTTTATTTCTACCATTTCCCTTTTGTTCTTTTAGTTTCCAACACTTTGTTTATATTACCCATCTATTCCTGCATGCTGTCCACTTTCTCCATCAGAGTGCTAAGTATACTAATCACATAAACTTTAAATTCTTGCTCCAAAAATTCCACAACCTCTTCCATATCTAAACTGAGATCTGATGCTTTCCACTTAGAGGGTTTTGCTTTCTTTTGTTTTGTCTCATAGCATGCCTTTGACTTTGTTGTTGTTGTTGTTGTTATTGAAATCCAGAAATGATGTATTGGTTAGAAGGGATAGATGGATATGGGTCTTTAGTGTAAAGTTTCATGTAAACAATTTTTTTAAGTCTTTGTTTTTAAAATTATTCTTGAAACATCAAAGTTTCATTTCATCTGGCTAGTAGTTGGGCAGTGTTTACTGTTTGTTTGCAGCTGTGGTGTCAGAGGCTAACATTTCCTCTACTGTTCTTATTTTTATCTTCCCTTTCATCCCTGTGTTTCCCTTTTCCTTCTTAAGTAAGGCCTGAGGCTTGTAGTTATTTTACACGTAACTCCATTATTATACAGGCAGCCGATTGATGCGTGTTAAGGTGTGAGATGAGGGGAAACATTCTATATGGATATCATTGAGTCTCAGTTTTTTACTGAGCCTCTGTCCCTGTAGCTGATATGGAAAATAGTTTGGTGGTTTCTCAAAAAGTTAAACATAGAATTACCTTATTGAGAGGTAAAAGTTACATGGTTAGGGTGGGTCCTTGGTAAAACTCTTTTTTGTTTGTTTGTTTTTAGATTTAGTCTCACTCTAATGCCCAGGCTGGAGCGCAATGATGCAATCTTGGTTCACTACAACTACAACCTCCGCCTACCAGGTTAAAGCAATGCTCCTGCCTCAGCCTCCCAAGCAGCTGGGATTACAGGCACCACCACGCCCCACTAATTTTTGTATTTTGAGTAGAGACAGGGTTTCACCATGTTGGCTGGGCTAGCCTTGAACTCTTGACCTCAAGTGATCCGTCCACCTCAGTCTCCCAAAGTGCTGGGATTACAGGCATGAACCACCGTGCACAGCTAGTAAAACTTTTTAAAGAGGAAACAGCCTGAGAAATCAGGCTGCAGGCACAGATAAGGAAACTTGCACAAATCTCCAGCCCACTCAAATAAAGGAACTTGTTCCCAACACAGAAATGCCTTTGTTCTTTGTGCCTAAAGACATGCCCACATCTATAGTGGTAAGAGAACAAGACCTAAAACACAGAAATGCCTTTGTCCTTTGTATTATCAGTGGGCTTCCAGGAAATAGTCTCTTCTTTTGTGGGCATGTACATGGAGGGTTCTGGTGGGCACTTTCCTTTCCTTTTTTGGACGTGCTTTGGATGGTGAGCCGAGCCACTATGAACCACCACTTCAGCCTCTGATTTGTCCCAGGCCAAGTTTTCCCTTCATCTCCTGATTGGTCCCAGGCCAAGTTGAGTAATGCTTTCTTCAAGACTACTTAGCACATCCTTTCCCTTCCCAGTCTGTAAAAACCGCAGACCCCAGCCTCACAGTGGGCAATTCACTCAGGCCCTCCTCTTTGCTGCAGAGAGCTTTCTTCTTTCACTTATTAAACTTTCTCTCCAACCTCGCCCTTTGTGTCCATGCTCCTTAATTTTCTTGGCCCCTGGGTGATACCTCACAATAAGAGACTGCTACCTTGTGGTGCATTGGTGAGACAGCAACATTATGAGGCAGCAATTCCACTCCTGGTTATAAAGAAATGTTCGCACAACAACTTGTAATATAAATGTTGATAGCACTGTTATTCATAATAGTCAAAAAGTAGAAAGAGCTCAAGTATCCATGAACTGAAAAATAAACAAACTGGCATATCCATAAAATAAAATGTAATTCATCCATAAAAAGAACTAACTAGCATTTCTCTCAAATGCTAAAGAATATTTCTTAGAAACATCATGCTAAGTGAAAGAAGCCAGAAACAAAAAACCACAAGTATATGATTCCATTTATACAAAATTTCCACATAAGGCAACTCCATAGAAACACAAAGTAGATGGAGCAGTTGCCAAGAATAAGGGTGAGGAAATAATTGGGACTAACTGCTAATAGAGATGGGATACTGAAACAGAAATAAGACATACAATCACAGAGTTGAAACTTTATTTTGATTCATCAGTTTGTAAACATTCTTTTTGTAATATCTGTGAAGAGACATTTGGGAACCCATGAGGTCTATGGTGAATAATCGCATATCCCCAAAAAAACACTAGAAAGAACTATCTGTGAAACTGCTTTATGATGTGTGGAGTTATCTCACAGAGTTAAACATATCTCTTGATTCAGCAGGTTGGATATACTCTTTTTGTGGAATCTGCAAAGAAATATTTGGAATTATTTTTTAGGTCTATGGTGAAAAATGGAATATCCACAGATAACAATTAGAAAGAAGCTATCTGTGACAATGCTTTGTGCTGTGTCAATTCATCTCACAGAGCTAATCCTTTCTTTTGATTTAGCTGGCTGGAAACACTCTGCTTATAGAATCTGTGAAGAAACATTTGAGAACCCATTGAGGCCTAGGGTGAAAAACCAAATATCCCTAGACAAAAACTAAAAAGAAGCTATATTTAAAACTGCTTCATGATGTGTGAATTCATCACTTAGAAATATACATTCCTTTTGATTCAGCAGGTTTGAAATACTCTTCTTGTAAAATCTATGAAGGGATGTTTGGGAACCCATTAAGGTCTATGGTGAAAAAACGAATATTCCAGATACAAACTAGAAAGAAGGTCTCTGTAAAACTGCTCATGATGTGTGGATTCATCTCACTGAGTTAAACCTTTCTTTTGATTCAGCAGGTTGGAAACACTCTTTTTGTAAAATTTCCAAAGGGACCATTGGAAGCCCATGGAGGCATATGGTAAAAAACCATATATCTGTAGATAAGAAACAGAAAAAAGCTACCTGTGAAACTGCTCTGTGATATGTGCATTCACCTCAGAGAGATAAACTTTCATTTGGTTTAGCAGTTTGGAAATACTCTTCTTATAGAATCTGCAAGGGGAAATTTGTGAACCCATTGGGGCCTATGGTGAAAAACAGAATATACCCAGATAAAAACCAGAAAGAAACTCTCTGTTGATCTGCTCTGTGATGTGTAGATTCATCTCCCAGAGTTAAGCCTTTCTTTTGATTTAACAAGTTGGAAACTTTCTTCTTGTAGAAATAGCAAAGAAACATTTGGGAGCTTATTTTGTTCTATGGAGAAAAATCAAATATCCACAGATAAAAACAAGAAAGAATCTATCTGCGAAACTCTTTTGTGATGTGTGGATTCATCTCACCGAGTTAAACCTTTCTTTTTTGTTCAGTGGGTTGAAAACCTCCTTTTGTAAAATCTGTGAAGAGATATTTGGGAGCCCATTGGGGTGTATGGTGAAAAACCACGTATCCCCAGATAAACACTGGAAAGAAGCTATATGTTAAAATGCTTTGTGATGTGTTAATTCATCTCACAGAGATAAACCTAACTCTTGACTGAGCAGGTTGAAAACACTCTTTTTGTAGAATTTGAAAAAGAAAGTTGGGATTCTTTTGAGGCCTATGGTAAAAAATTGAATATCCACAGATAAAAACTAGAAAGAAGTTATCTGTGAAACTGTTTTGTGCTGTTCTGATTCATCTTACAGGATTAAAACTTTCTTTTGATTCAGCAGGTTGGAAACACACTTCTGGTAGAATCTGAGAAGGAATATTTGGGAGCCCAGTGAGGAATAAGGTGAAAAACAGAAAAACTAGAAAGAAGCTATCTGTAAAACAGTTTTTGATGTGTAGATTCAGCTCTCAGAGATAAACCTTCCTTTTGATTCAGCAGGTTGGAAACACCCTTCTTGTAGAATCTGTGAAGGGATGTTTGAGAGCCCATTGAGGCCTATGATGAAAAACCAAATATCCTTGGATGAAAACTAGAAATAAACTATCAGTGAAACTCCTTTATGATGTGTAAATTCATCTAATAGAGTTAATTTTTTTTGAATCAACAGGTTTGAAACATGCTTCTTGTATAATATGCGAAGGGATATTTGGAAGCCCATTGGGGTCAATGCTGGAAATCTGAATATCCCCACATAAAAGCTAGAAGGAAGCTATCTGTGAAACTGTTTTGTGATGTGTGGATTCATTTCACAGAGTTAAAGCTTTCTTTTGATTTAGCAGGTTGGAAACAACTCTTCTTATAGAATCTATGAGGGGAGATTTGTGAGCCTATTGAGGCCTATGTTGAAAAACCAAATAGATCCAGATAAAAACTAGAAAGAAGCTCTCTGTGAAACAGCTCTATGATGTGTGGATTTTTCTCACAGTGTTAAACTTATGTTTTGACTCAGCTAGTATTAAAAACTCTTCTGTTAGTATCTGTGAAGGGACATGTGGGTGACCCATTGAGGCCTAAGGTGAAAAACTGACTATCCTCACATAAAGCCTAGAAAGAAACTATCTGTGAAACTGTGTGTTGATGTGTGAATTCATCTCACAAAGTTAAACTCTTCTTTTGATTCAGCAGGTTGGAAACACTCTTCTTGTAAAATCTGTGAAGAGACATTTGGGAGCTCATTGGGGTCTAGGTTGTAAAACCACATATCCCCAGGAAAACACTAGAGGGAAACCATCTGGGAAACAGATTTTGATGTGTGGATTCAGCTGTAAGAGATAATTTTTTCTCTTGATTCAACAGGTTGGAAACACTCTTCTTGTAGAATCTGTGAAGGGACATTTGGGAGCCCCTTGAGGCCTGTGATAAAAAAAAAAAAAAAAAAAATCCTTAGATAAAAACTAGAAAGAAGCTATCTGTGAAACTCCTCTAGATGGAGTAAATTAATCTAACACAGTTAAACTTTTAAAAATATCAGCAGGTTTGAAATACTCTTCTTATAGAATCTACAAAGGGACATTGGGAAGCCCATCTGGGCCTATGCTAGAAAACAAAATATCCCCACATAAAAAGTAGAAAGAAGCTATTTGTGAAACTGCTTTGTGATTTGTGGTTTTATCTCACAGATTTAAACATTTCTTTTGATTTAGTAGGTTGGAAATGCTCTTCTTATAGAATCTGTGAGGAGAGATTTATGAGCTCTTTGTGGCTTATGGTGAAAAACTGAATATACCAGATAAAAACTAGAAAGGAGATCTCTGTGAAACTTCTCTTTGATGTGTGCATACTTCTCACAGAATTAAACCTTTCTTTTGATTCAGCAGATTGTAAACACTCTTATGTAGAGTCTGCGAATGGAAATTTGGGAACCCATTGAGGCCTAAGGCGAAAAACCGAATATCTCCGCATAAAACCTGGAAGGAAGCTATCTGTGAAACAGTTTTGTGATGTGTGAATTCATCTCACAAAGTTAAACATTTCTTTTGATTTAGCAGGTTGGAAACACTCTTATAAAATCTGCAAAGAGACATTTGGGAGCCCATTGAGGTCCAGGGTGAAAAACCACATATCCCCAGATAAACACTAGAAAAAAGCTGTGAAACGGTTTTTTGATGTGTAGATTCAGCTCTCAGAGGTAAACCTTCCTTTTAATTCTGCAGGTTGGAAACACTCTTCTTGTAGAATCTGTGAAGGGACATTTGGGAGACCTTTGAGGCCTGTAATGTAAAACCAAATATCTTTAGATAACAACTAGAAGGAAACTATCTGTGAAACTCCTTTATGATGTGCAAGCTCACCTAACAGAGTTAAACCTTTTTTTTAAGAATTAGCAGGTTTGAAATACTCTTTTTGTAGAATCTGTGAAGGGCCATTTGAAAGCCTACTGGGGCCTATGCTCGAAAATGACATATCCCCAGATAAACACTAGAGAGAAGCTATCTGCGGAACTGTTTTATGCTGTGTGTATTTATTTCACAGAGTTAAACCTATCTCTTGATGTAGCACGTGGGAAACTCTCTTCTTGTGGTATCTGCAAAGAAACATTTGGAAATTTTTTGAGGTCTATTGTGAAAAATAGAACATTCACAGATAAAAACCAGAAGGAAGCTATCTGTGAAACTTCTTTGTGCTGTGCTGATTCATCTCATGGAGTTATAACTTTCTTTTGATTTAGCAGGTTGGAAATACTCTTGTAAAATCTGAGAAGAAATACTTGTGAGTCTTTTGAGGCCTATGGTGAAAAGCTGAATATCCCCAGATAAAAACTAAAAAGAAATGTCTTTGAAGCTGCTTTGTGATATGTGAATTCATCACTTAGACATAAATATTTATTTTGATTCAACCAGTTGAAAACACTCGTCTTGTGGAATATACAAAGTGACATTTTGGAGCCCGTTAAGGTCTATGGTGAAAATCGAATATCCCCAGATACAAATTAGATAGAAGCTATCTGTAAAACTTCTTTGTGATGTGTGAACTCATCTCACAGTATTAAACTATTTTTTGGTTCAGGAGGTTGGAAACACTCTTCTTATAGAATCTGTGTATTGAGATTTGAGAGCCCATTGAGGCTTATGGTGAAAAACCAAATATCCACAGATAAAAACTAGAAATAAGTTTTCTCTGAAACTGCTCTGTGATGTATGTATTCATCTCAAAGAAGCTGTCTGTGCATTTCTCAAAAGAAGACATTCATACAGCCAACAGACACATGAAAAAATGCTCATCATCACTGGCCATCAGAGAAATGCAAATCAAAACCACAATGAGATACCATCTCACACCAGTTAGAATGGCAATCATTAAAAAATCAGGAAACAACAGGTGTTGGAGAGGATGTGGAGAAATAGGAACACTTTTACACTGTTGGTGGGATTGTCAACTAGTTCAACCATTATGGAAAACAGTATGGCAATTCCTCAACGATCTAGAACTAGATGTACCATATGACCCAGCCATCCCACTACCAGGTATATACCCAAAGGATTATAAATTATGCTACTACAAAGACACATGCACACGTATGTTTATTGTGGCACTATTCACAATAGCAAAGACTTGGAATCAACCCAAATGTCCATCAGTGACAGACTGGATTAAGAAAATGTGGCACATATACACCATGGAATACTATGCAGCCATAAAAAAGGATGAGTTTGCGTCCTTTGTAGGGACATGGATGCAGCTGGAAACCATCATTCTTAGCAAACTATCACAAGAAGAGAAAACCAAACACCGCATGTTCTCACTCATAGGTGGGAACTGAACAATGAGATCACTTGGACTCGGGAAGGGGAACATCACACACTGGGGCCTATCATGGGGAGGGGGTAGGGGGGAGGGATTGCATTGGGGAGTTATACCTGATATAAATGATGAATTGATGGGTGCTGACGAGTTGATGGGTACAGCACACCAACATGGCACAGATATACATATGTAACAAACCTACACGTTATGCACATGTACCCTAGAACTTAAAGTATAATAAAAAAAGAAAAGAAAAAAAGAAGAAGAAGCTGTCTGTGAAAATGTTTTGTGATGTGTGGATTAATCTCTGAAACATAAACCTTCCTTCAATTCAACAAGTTGGAAACCCTCTTCTTGTAGAATTTGTGAAGGGACATTTGAAAGTCCATTGAGGCCTCTGGTGAAAAACTGAATATCTCTAGATAAAAACTGGAAAGAAGTTATGTGTGGAACTGCTTTGTGATGTTTGGATTCATCTCACAAAGTTAAATGTTTCTTTTATTTCAGTAGATTGGAAAATGCTCTTCTTGTACAATGTTCGAAGGGATATTTGGGAGCCCATGGAGGCCTATGGTCAAAAACTATATATCCCCTGATAAAAACTAGAAAGAAGATATCTGAGAAACTCCTATGTGAAATGTGGATTCATCTCACAGAGGTAAACATTTCTCTTGATTCATCATTTTGGAAAGACTCTTCTAGAAGGATCTGTGAAGGTATATATGGGAACAAATTGAAGCCTATAATGAAAAACCAAAAATCCTCAGTTAAAAACTAGAAAGAAGCTATCTGTGAAACTGCTTTGTGATTTGTGGGTTTATCTCACAGGGTTAAACCTTTATTCTAAGATTAAAATCTAGAAAGAATCTAGGTGTAAAACTGCTTTATGATTTGTGGATGCATCTCATAGAGTTAAACCTTTCTTTTTATTCAGCTGGGTGGAATCACTGTTCTGGTAGAATCTGCAAAGAGATATTTGAAAGCCCACGGAGGTGTAAGGAAAAAATAAATGTTTCCAGATAAAAACTAGAAAGAAGCCATCTGTGCAACTGCTTTGTGATGTGTGGATTCATCTTACAGAGTTAAACTGTTCTTTTTATTCAGCAGATTGGAAATGCTGTATTTGTAGAGGCTGAGAAGGTAGATTTGGGAGCCCTGAGGCCTATGACTAAAAACTAAATATCTTCAGATAAAAACTAGAAAGAAGCTATCTGTGAAACTGCTTTGTGACATGTGGATTAATCTCTCAGGATAAATGTTTCTTTTGATTCAGCATATTTGAAACACTATTTGTAGAATCTGTGAATTCACATTTGGGAGCCCATTTAGGCCATGGTGAAAAACTAAATATCCCTAGATAAAAATAGAAAGAAGCTATCTGTGAAACTGCTCTTGAAGTTTCAATTCATCTCACAGAAGTAAACTTTTGTTTTTATTCAGCAGGTTGGAAACATTCTTCTTGTAGAATCTATGAAGGGGCATCTGGGAGCACATTGATGCCAAGAGTGAGAAACTGAATATCCTTAGATAAAAACTATAAAGAAACTATCTGTGAAACTACTTTATGATGCATGGATTCAACTCACAGAGTTAAACATTTCTTTCGATTTAACAAGTTGGAATCAAACTTCTTTTAGAATCTGCAAAGGGACAGTTGGGAGCCACTTGAGGACAATGATAAAAACCTACTATTCCAAGTTAAAAACTATAAAAATGCTATTTCTGAAACTGCTTTGTGATATGTGGATTCATCTCAAAGAGCTTAAACTTTCTTTTTATTTTATAGGCTGGAAAGACTCTTCTGGCAGAATCTGTGAAGGGATGTTTGGGAGCCCATTGAAACCTATGGTGAAAAACCAAATATCTCCAGATAAAAACTAAAATAAGCCAATAGTGAAACTGCTTTCTGATGTGTGGATTCTTCTCACAGAGTTAAATCTTTCTTTTCATTCAACAGGTAAAAAACACTCTATTTGTAAAATCTGTGACAGAATATTTGGGGTCACATTGAAGCTTATGGTGAAAAATAGAATATTCGCAGAAAAGAACTGGAACAAAGCTACGTGGGACTTTTGTGGTGTGTGGATTCATCTCACAGAGTTAAACTTTTCTTTTAATTCTACAGGTTGGAAACACACTTCTTGTAGAATCTACGAAGGAACATTTGGTAGCCCATTGAGGCCTATGGCAAAAAACAGAACATATAAAAAAGTAGATGAAAGTTTTCTGTGATTCTGCTTTGTGATGTGTGGATTCAGCTTACAGAGTGAAACCTTTCTCTTGATTCAGCCAGGTGAAAAGACTCTTCTGGTAGAATCTGGGAAGGTACATATGGGAGCACATTGACAAGTGTAATAAAAAATGAATATCCCTAGATATAAACTAGAAAGAATATGTCTGTGAAACCGTTTTCTGATGTCTGGATACATCTCACAGATTTAAAACTTTCTTTTAATTCAGCAGGTTGGAAACACTTTTCTGGTAGAATCTGTGAAGTTAAATTTGGGAGCACATTGATGCCCAGGGTGAAAATCTGAATATCCCCAGATAAAAATGAAAAAGAAGCTATCTCTGAAGCTACTTTTGATGTGTGAATTCATCTCATGGTGTTAAACATTTCTTTTAATTCAACAGGTTGGGAACACTCTTCTTGTGGAATTTGCATAGGGACCTTTGGAAGCCAAGTGAGGCCTAAGGTAAACAAATAAACAAAGAAAAACAAACCATTACCTTAAATAAAAACTAGAAAGAAGCTATCTCTGAAGCTGCTTTGTGATGTGTGGATTCATCTCACAATGTTAAACCTTTCTTTTCATGCAGGAAGTTGGAAACATTGTTTTTGTAGAATCTGCAAAGGAACATTTAGGAGTCTTTTGAGGACTATGGTGAAAAACTGAATATCCCCATAATCAAACTAGAAAGAATCTAGTTGTGAATCTGCTTGGTGATGTGTGAATTCTGTTACAGGGTTATACCTTTCTTCTGAATCAGAAATTTAAACACACAGTTTTTATAGAATCTGCAAACGGACATTTGGAAGCCTTTTGAGGCCTATGGTGAAAAACTGAATATTTACACACATACACGCACACACACACACAACTGGAAAGAGGCTCTCTGTGAAACTGCCTTGTGATGTGTGGATTCATCTCACACAGTTAAACCTTTCTTTTAGTTCAGCAAGTGGGAAGCACTCTTTTTGGAGAAGTTACAAAGGAAGATTTTGGAGTCCATGGTGGCCTATAGTTAACAACTGAATATCTTCTGATAAAACTAGAAAGAAATTATGTGTGAAACTGATTTGTGATGTATAGATTCTTCTCAAAAGTTTAAAACTTTCTTTTGATTTAGTAGTTTGCAAACACTTTTCTTTTAGAATCAGTAAAGGGACATTTGGGAGCACATTGTCACCTAGTGTGGAAAACTGAATATCCTCAGGTAAAAACCAGAAAAAACACTTATCTGTGAAACTGCTTTGTGATGTGCAGATACAGATACATTTATATAAAAACTAGAAGGAAGCTATCTGTGAACCTGCTTTATGATGTGTGGATTCGTCTCACAGAGGTAAATCTTTGTTTTTATTCAGCAGGTTGGAAACATGCTTCTTGTAGAATCTGTGAACTGACATTTGGAAGTCATTGAGGCCTATTGTGAAAAAACGAATATTCCCTGATAAAAACTAGAAAAATCAGTCTCTGAAACTACATTGTAATATATGGAGTCAACTCACAGAGTTAAACCTTACTTTTGATTTAGCAGGTTGCACCATACTTCCTGTAGAATCTACGAAGGGACATTTTTGAGCCCATTGAAGACTGTGGTGAAAAACCATGTATCTCCAGATAAAAACTAGTAACAAGCAACAAGCTATTTTGGAAACTGCTTGTGATGTGTGTATTCTTCTCACAGAGTTAAACCTTTCTTTTGATTTTGCAAGATGGAAACCCTCTTGTGGTACAATCTGTGAAGGGACATTTGGGATCACATTGAAGCCTATGGTGAAAAACCAAATATCCCAGATAAAAACTAGAAAGAAGCTATCTGTGAAACTGCTTTGTGATTCCTGAATTAATCTCACAGAGTTAAACATTTCTTTTCATTCAGCACATTGGAAACACTCTTTTTGTAAAATCTGTGAGGGGACATTTGGGAGCCTATTGAGAACTATGGTCAAAAATCAAATTTCCCAGTTAAAACACAGAAAGAAACTCTTTGTGAAACTCTTTTATAATGTGTGGATACATCTCACAGTGTTATGTTTTTCTTTTGGTTCATCAGGTTAGAAACAGTCTTTTTGTAACGTCTGTTAAGAGATATTTGGGGTTCCATTGAGGCTCACATTGAGAAACCAAATATCCCCAGATAAAAACTATAAAGAAGCTTTCTATGAAACTGCTTTGTGATTCGTGGATTCGTCTCACAGAGTTAAACCATTATTTTGATTCAGCAGGTAAAAAACACTTTTTTTGTAGAATCAGTGAAGAAACATTCTTGAGCCAATTGAGTTCTATGTTGAAAAAGTGAATATCCCCATATAAAAACTAGTAAAAATCTATCTGTGAAACTTTTTTGTGATGTGTTGATTCGTCTCACAGAGTTAAACATTTGTTTTCAATTCAGCAAGTTGGAAACACTCTTCTTGTAGAAAATTCAAAGGGACATCTAGGAGTCCATTGAGGCCTATGCAAAATATATATTATATATATATATATTTTAGATAAAAACTAGAAAGAAGCTATCTGTGAAACTTCCTTGTGATGTGTAGATTCATCTCAAAATATTAAACCTTTCTTTTTATTCAGCAGATTGGAACCACTCTTTTTGTAGAATCTGCAATGGGAGAGTTTGGAGCCCTCAGAGGTCTATGGTGAAAAACAGAATATCCCCAGGTAAAGAATAGAAAGAACCTATCTGTGAAATTGCTTTGTGATGTGTGGATTCATCTCACAGAGTTAATTTTTTCTTTTGATTCAGCAGTTTAGAAGCACTATTTTTGTAGAATCTGCAAAGGTACATTTGGGAGCCCACTGAGGCCTATGGTGAAAAACCATATATCCTTAGGTGAAAAGTAGAAAGAAGCTTACTGTATAAATTGCCTTGTGATGTGTGTATTTATCTCACAGAGTTAAATCATTCTTCTGGTTCAGGAGGTTGGATACACTCTCTTTGTAAAGACTTTGAAATGACATTTTGGAGGCCATTGAGGCCTATGTTGAAGAACTGAATATCCCTAGACAAAAACTAGAAAGAATCTTCCTGTGAAATGGCTTTGTGATGTGTGGATTCATCTCAGGATGTTAAACTTTTCTTTTGATTCAGCAGGATGGAATCACTCTTCTGGTAGAATCTGCAAATGGACATTTGGGAGCCCATTGAGGCCTACGGTGAAAAACCAAATATTCCCAGATAAAAACTAGGAAGAAGCTATTTTTGAAACTGCTTTGTGATTTGTGGATTCATAAGGGAGAGTTAAACCTTTCTTTGTTCAACAGGTTGGAAACACTGTTTTTGTAGGATCTGCAAAGGGATATTTGGGAAACCATTGAAGCCTATGGTGAAAAAATATCCCCAGATAAAAAGTAAAAAGAATATCTCTGTGAAACTGCTTTGTGATGTGTGGATTAATCTTACAGAGTTAATTCTTAATTTTGATTCCAACCCTCTTTTTCTAGAATCTGCAAAGGGACGTTTGGGAGCCCACTGAGGCCTATTGCTGTTGGGAACAGGCCCCCCAAAATCCATCCATAAACTGGTCCCAAAACTGACCATGGACAAAATCTCTGCATCACTATGACATGTCCATGTTGGCCATGATGCCCACACTGGAAGGTTGTGGGTTTACCGGAATGAGGGCAAGGAACACCTGTCGCACCCAGGATGGAAAACCACTTAAAGGCATTCTTAAACCACAAACAATAGCATGAGTGATCTTTGCCTTAAGGGCATATTCCTGCTGCAGGTGACTAGCCAGATCCACCCATTTACTTTGGCCCATCCCTTCATTTCCCATAAGGAATATTTTAGTTAATCCCATTTCCCATAAAGGATACTTCTAATTGAATATCTGTAGAAACAATGCTAATGACTGTTTTGCTGTTAATAAATATGTGGGTAAATCTCTGTTTGGGGATTTCAGCTCTGAAGGCTATGAGACCCCTGATTTCCCACTTCACACCTCTATATTTCTGTGTGTGTGTCTTTAATTCCTCTAGTGCCACTCGGTTAGAGTCTCCCCAACTGAACTGGTCTCAGCAAGCGGTGCCCATAAATGGGGGTTCAAATCCAAGTGGAAGGGTCACCAGAATGACAGTTGGAGAATGTAGAATTAGGTTGAGGACACCCGAGTACTCTTAAAGCAATCCCCGTGGTGAGTAAGAAGGGGAGCTCAGAAGCATCAGGGTAACAATGGGACAAGTGTGGGCTCTGGTTCGTCCCACCTTGGAACATTTTCACACTGATGATAAGGAGGAAGGAGAAGTATAACTAAGTAACAGAAGAGGTTACAGAGCAGGTTTGTTTGCCAGTTAAAGCTAAAGCAGCAAAGGAGGGAGAGATTCATCCCTACCCTTCTGCATCACCTCATTATTATTTTGAAGAAAAACAGAGGCCTGACCCTCCAGATCTTTCTTTTCCACAGGACACTGGGTGAAGATTAGTTGCCCCAGTGACTGTTCGAACAGCACCTCGAGTGACTGCTTTTAATTCTATTCAGACAGGAATTCAGCAAGCTAGACAAGAGGGTGATTTAGAGGTTTGGCAGTTCCTTGTTAGAATACACCCCCCCAGATCAACAGGGAAATAGTATAGCTACATTTCAACCTCTTCCTTTTAAATTTGGGAAAGCACATTTAGTTGATTATATCAAGGCTTGTGATGGTATCGGAGGTAATCTGCTTAAAGCTACTTTGTTGGCACAGACAATGGCAGGACTGAAAGTGGATAAGGGAAATTCTCTGTTTCCTGGAGCTTGTTTTAACTGTGGGAAGCATGGTCATACTAAAAAAGAATGTAGAAAAAATTCTCAAGTCAGGCCACCAAATGGGGAGAAAAGAAAACTGCCGAGCCTGAAATATGTCCAAAATGTAAAAAAAGAAATCATTGGGCTGATCAGTGTCACTCTAAGTTTGATAAAGATGGGAACCCGATTTTGGGAAATGCCATGAGGGGCCCATCCCGGGTCCCATTCTAAACCAGGGCATTTCTAGCTCAGGCCATTCCCTCACCCCTGTACAATGTTTGTCCCCCACTACAGCTGGTAGTGTTGCAGTAGATTTATGATGCACAAAAGCTGTGAGCCTTCTGACTGGGGAACACCCATAAAAGGTCCCAACAGGAGTCTGTGGACTCTTGCCAGTGAGGATAATAAGATTACTTTTAAGAAGGTCTAGTTTAAGTTTAAAAGGGGTACAAATACATACAGGAGTCATTGATTCTGATTATAATGGGGAAATTAAAATTGCTGTGTCTACTTCTGTTCTCTTGAAGGCAGAGCCAGGATAGAGCATAGCACAGTTCCTGATTTTGTTGTATGTGGGAATGGGAAAAATTGAAATTAAATGAACAGGAGGATTTGGAAGCACACATAAACGATGCAAAGCAGCTTATTGGATAAATCAAATTACTGACAAATGTTCTACCTGTGAAATAACTATTCAGGGAAAGAAATTTAAAGGTTTGGTAGATACAGGAGCAGACATATCAATCATTTCTCCACAGTAGTGGCTGTCCACATGACCAATTCAATCTGCTCAATTTAACGTAGTTGGAGTTGGTAAAGTCCCTGAAGTATATCAAAGTACTTATATTTTGCATTGTGAAGGGCCTGATGGACAACCTGGGACTACTCACCCAATTATAACTTCTGTACCTGTGAATTTATGGGGAAGAGATTTATTACAACAATGGGGAGCACAAGTTCTAGTTCCAGAACAATTATATAGCCCTCAAAGTCAACATATGATGCATAAAATAGGGTGTGTCCCTGGTATGGGACTAGTAAAACATTTACAAGGTTTGAAAGAATCACTTCAAGCAGAAAGAGAAAGTTCCTGCCAAGGTTTAGGATATCATTTTTTATGGTGGCCATCGTTAAGCCTCAGGAACCTATACCTTTAGAATCATTAACAGATAAACCAATTTGGATAGAACAATGGTATCTAAGTAAAGACAAACTGGAGACTTTATAGAAATTAGTTACTGAACAATTAGAAAACGGGCACATAGCTCCAACAATTTCCCCTTGGAATTCTCCAGTTTTCATAATTAAGAAAAAATCAAGGAAATGGAGAATGTTAATTGACTTAAGAGTCATCAATTCAGTTATACAATCTATGGGAACATTACAGCCAGGATTGCCTTTTCCTGCCATAATTCCAAAAAATTGGCCATTAATAGTCATAGATTTAAAAGACTGTTTCTTTACTATCCCCTTAGCTGAACAAAACTGTGAGTGGTTTGCATTTACAATTCCTGCAGTATACCACCTGCATCCTGCTAAGAGTTTTCATTGTTTTACAGATGGGTCTAGTAATGGTAAAGCTTCTTATTCTGGATCAAAATGTAAAGTTTTATAGACACCCTATACTTCAGCTCAGGAAGCAGAGCTTGTAGTTGTAATTGAAGTATTGACTGCTTTTGATATGCCTATTAATGTGATTTCTTATTCGTCATACATGGTTCATTCCACACAGTTAATTGAAAATGCTCAGTTATAATTTCATACAGATGAACAACTTATGACTTTATTTACCCAATTACAAACAGCAGTTAGAAGTAGAATGCACCCTTTTTACATCACTCACATTAGGGCTCATACACCTCTTCCAGGACCTTTGACAGAAGGGAATCAAATGGCTGATCACCGAGTTGCTAATGCTATATCTAATGCTAGACACTTTCACAATTTAACATATGTTAATGCCTCTGGTTTCAAGCGCAGATACAGCATTACCTGGAAAGAAGCTAAGGCTATTATCCAGTGATGTCCAACTTGCCAAATGGGACATTCCTCATTTTTTACAGGAGGAGTTAATCCTTGAGGATTGGAACCCAACTCTCTTTGGCAAATAGATGTCACACATATTCCCTCGTTTGGGAGACTAGCTTATATATGTACATGTATGTGTGGACACCTTTTCTCACTTTATCTGGGCTGCATGCCAATCAGGAGAGTCTTCTGCCTGTGTTAAATGTCACCTTTTGCAGTGTTTTGTGGTGATGGGCATTCCATCTTCTATTAAAACAGATAATGTCCCAGGCTATGCTAGCCAAGCTCTAGCTACATTTTTTTTCTATGTGGAATATTAAACACATTACTGTCATCCCATACAATTCTCAAGGACAAGCCATAGTGGAAAGAATGAATCTTTCCCTAAAAATGCACTTGCAAAAGCAGAAAGGGGAAAATAGAGAATATGGAACACCACAAATGCAACTGAATCTAGCATTATTAACTTTAAATTTCTTGAACTTGCCCAAAGGCCAGATGTTATCAGCAGCTGAACATCATCTACAGAAACCAGCTGCAAAACAGAAGCAGAATGATTGACTTGGTGGAGAAATCCAGTTACAAAAAGTTGGGAAATAGGTAAAATAATAACTTGGGGTAGAGGTTATGTTTGTGTTTCTCCAGGCCAAAATCAACAGCCGATTTGGATACAATCAAGACACCTGAAACCTTATCATGAGCCAGACGCCAAGGAAGACACTCTGGTAGGAACACAAGAACCCCCCGGTTTCAGTCATGTCAAGACTGATGCTGAGGAGGACCCCAACTGTCATAAGCAAAACCCGTCAAACACAGCCACCCACCTGGGGACAGATCAAGAAGCTGCCACAGATGGCAGAAGAAAACCTGAGGAAAGTGGGACAACCAGTCACAACGAATAATTTAATGGTAGCTATGACAGCAGTTGTCACCACTGCTGTGAGTATTCCTCCAATAATGGCTGAAACACAGAACAATTATACTTATTGGGCATATTTATCAATCTTAACTGGTAATAATGTCTGGATGTAATCACTCTATGGCACAGTTACACATGCTTTCTCATCTCAGTATTTACCATAATAAATCTGCTCCTATAATTGAGGCATACTGCCCCAAAAAACCTACTTGTAAACAAAATTGAACATGGCCAGAAAATATAAACGTACTTGTTTAGGAAGACTGCATTGCAGAACAGGGAAAGGTGCTGCACAACGATTCCTATAGAATCATTGATTGGTCCCCTAAGGGGATGTTTAGCTTGAATTGCACCTCCCAGTCTGCATGCCACAGCCATGCTATGTTCACCTGGTCTGAATAAAATGATAAGAAGTATGGCAACAGTTCCTATTATCTGGAATCATGGCAGTATAGTGGTACCTCAACCTCAAAAGATATGGTCCGTTGTAGGAGCTAAACATAAGAATCTGTGAAAACTATTAATAGCTCTTAATAAGATCAAAATTTGTGAAAGAATGAAAAAGCATCTAGAAGGAAACTCTACAAAGTTGTTTTTGGATATTGTAAAATTAAAAGAACAAATATTTAAGGCATCCCAGGCACACCTGACCTTAATGCCAGGAACTGGAGTGCTTGAAGGAGCTGCAAACAAATTAGCAGCTAGTAACACATTAAAATGGATAAAATACTTGGAAGCTCTTTGATTTCAATGATGATTGTGCTTTTAATCTGTTGTTTGGTCTTTGTATAGTCTGCAGATGCGGATCCTGACTCTTACGAGAAGTAGTTCACCATGACAAAGCTGCCTTTGCTTTTATTGATTGGCAAATCAAAGAAAGGGTACATGTTGGGAACAAGCCCCCCAAAATCTGACCATAAACTGACCCCAAAACTGGCCATGAACAAAATCTCTGCAGCACTGTGACATGTTCATGTTCGTGATGACGCCCAATGTGTGGCAGGTTGTAGGTTTACTGGAACGAGGGCAAGGAACACCTGGCCTGCCCAGGTTGGAAAATCGCTTCAAGGTGTTCTTAAACCACAAACAATAGCGTGAGCAAACAAGGGCATGTTCCTGCTGCAGATGACTACCCAGATCCACCCCTTTATTTCGTCCCATCCTTTTTTCTCCCATAAGGGATGCTTTTAGTTAATCCCATTTCCCATGAAAGATACTTTTAGTTAATCGAATATCTATAGAAACAGTGCTAATGACTGATTGATGTTAATAAATATGTGAGTAAATCTCTATTTGGGACTCTCAGCTCTGAAGACTGTGAGAACCCTGGTTTCCCATTTCACAATTCTATATTTCTGTGCGTGTGCCTTTAATTCCTCTAGTGCCACTGGGTTAGGGTCTCCCTGACAGAGCTGGTGTTGGCATAGCATGAAACACCAAATATCTCCAAATAAAAACTAGAAAGGTGCTACCTGTGAAACTACATTTTTATGTGTGGATTTCTCTCAAAGAATTGAAACTTTATTTTCATTGCACAGATTGGAAAACCTTTTTATGTAGAATTGACAAAGGGACATTTGGGAGCCTTTTGAGGTCTATCATGAGAAACCAAATACTGCAGATAAAAATTTGAAGAAAGCAATCTGTGAAACCGCTTTTTGATGTGTGTATTTGACTCACGGAGTCAAAAAAAAAAAACCTTTATTTTGATTCAGCAGGTTGGAAACACTCTTTTTTTGAAATCTGCAAAGGGACATTTGAGAGCCCTTTGAGGCCTAAGGTGAAAAATGGAGTATCCCCAGATAAAAAGTAGAAAGAATCTGTCTGTGAAACTGCTTTGTGATGTGTGGATTCATCTCACAGAGTTAAACCTTTCCTTTGTTTCCACAGGTTGGAAGCCCTATTTTTGCAGTCTGCAAATGGACATTTTGGACTCCAATGAGGCATACGGTGAAAAACAGAATATCCTTAGGTGAAAACTAGAAAGAAGCTATCTGTGAAGCTGCTTTGTGATGTGTGTATTCGACTCACAGAGTTAAACCTTTCTTTTGATTCAGCACATTGAAAACACTCTTTTTGTAAAATCTGCGAACGCACATTTCGGAGCCCATTGAGGACTATCATCAAAAACTGAATATCCCCTGGTAAAAATTAGAAAGAAGATCTCTATGAAACTGCTTTGTGATGTGTAGATACATCTCACAGAGTTAGCTCTTTCCTTTGATTTAGCAGGTTGGGAAAAGATTTTTGTAACATCTGTGGAGAGACATTTTGGGGTCCACTGAGGCATATGTTGAAAAACTGAATATCTGCAGATAAAAGCTATAAAGAAGCTTTCTATGAAACTGCTTTGTCGTGTGTGGATTCCTCTCATGGAGTTAAAACTAAACTACCTTTTGATTCCACAGGTTGGAAATGGTCTTTTTGTATAATCTGCGAGTAGACAATGCAATCCCATTGAGGCCTATGGTGAAAAAACAAATATTCCCAGATAAAAACTAAAAAGAAGATATATGTGAAACTGCCTTGTGATATGGATTCCTGTCATGGAGTTAAAACTTCCTTTTGATTCAGGAGGTTGGAAATGCTCTTTTTGTATAATCTGTGAGTGGACAATGTAATCCCATTGAGGACTATGGTGAAAAACCAAATATTTCCAGATAAAAACTAGAAAGAAGATATATGTGAAACTGCTTTGTGATGTGTGGATTCATCTCATAGAGTAACACCTTTATTTTGATTCAGAAGGTTGGAAACACTTTTTGTAGAATCTGCAAAGGTACAATTGGTAGCCCATTGAGGCCTATGTTGAAAAACAGAATATTTCCAGATAAAAACTAAAAATAAGCTATCTGTGAAACTGCATTGTGATCTGTGGATTCCTCTCAAAGAGTTAAACCTATCTTTTAAATCAACAGATTTAAAACTTTCTTTTTTAGAATCTGAGAAGGAACACTTAAAGTTCATTAAGGCCTATGGTGAAACGCTGAATATCCAAAGATAAAAAACAGAAAGAAGCTGTCTGTGAAACTACTTTTTTAGGTGTGGATTCGTCTCAAAGAGTTGAGCCTTTCTTTTGGTTCATTATGTTCAAAACACCCTTTTTGTACAATCTGCAAGGGGACACTTTGAATCCCATTGAGGCCTATGGTGAAAAAAAAAATCCCCAGAAAAAAAAAAAAAAAAAAAAAAACTACGAGGAACCTATCTCTGAAACTTCTTTGTGATGTGTGGATTGGTCTCACAGAGTTATACTATTTTTTATTTAGCAGGTTGGAAACACTTTTTTGGTAGAATCTGTGAAGGGACTTTTGGGAGCCAATTGAGGCATATAGTGAAAACCAAAGTATCCCCAGATAAAAACTAGAAAGAGGCTCTCTGTGAAACTACTTTGGGATGTGTGGATTCTTCTCACAGAAGTAAACAGTCTTTTGATTTAATAGGTTTGAAACACTTTTTTTGTAGAATCTGCAAAGGGACATTTGAGAGCTCACTGAAGCCTATGTAGAAATACCGAATATCCCCAAATAAAAACTAGAAAGAAAGTATCTCTGAAACTGCCATGTTGTGTATGAATTCATCTCACAGAGTTAAGCATTTGATTTCATAGATTGCAAACACTGTTCTTCTAGAATCTGTGAAGGGACATTTGGGTTTTTACAGGGGCCTATGGTGAAAAACCATCTATCCCCTGATTAAAAAAAAAAAAAAAAAAAACGGAAATAAGCTGTGAAACTGCTTTTTTTATGTGTGGATTCATCTCAAAGAGTTAAACCTTTCCTTTCATTCATTGGATTCAAAACACTCTTTTTATAGAAACTGGGAGGGGCCACTTTGGATCCCATGGGGACCTACAGTGAAAAAAATATATATCACCAGAAAAACTAGAAGGAACTTACCTGTGAAACAGCTTTGTGATGTGTGGATTGATCTCACAGAGTTAAACATTTTTTTTATTCAGCAGGTAAAACACTTTTTTTTAGAATCTGTGAAGGGACTTTGGAAGTCCATTGTGGCCTATAAGAAAAGACAGAATATCCCCATTTAAAACTAGAAAGAAGCTATCTGTGAAGCTGCCTTGTGAAGTGTGAATTCGTCTCACAGAGTAAAACCTTTCTACTGATTCAGACACTCTTATGCAACCTGTGAAGAAACATTTGGGAGCCCATTGAGACCAATGGTGAAAAACCAAATATCTCCAGATAATACATGGAAAGAAGCTACATGTGAAAATGCTTTGTGATGTTTCAATTCAGTTAATGGTGTTAAATCTTTCTTTTGATTGGGCAGGTTGAAAACTCTCTTTTTGAAGAATCTACAAAGGGATATTTGGGAGCCCACGGAGGCCTCTGATAAAAAATTGAATATCCCCAGATGAAAACTAAAAAGTTCTCTGTGAATCCACTTTGTGATATGTTGATTCATCTCACAGAATTAAACCTTTCTTTTGATTCAGCATGTCAGAAGCACTTTCTTCATAGTATCTGCAAAGGGATATTTGGGAGCCCATTGAGGCCTATGGTGAAAAATGGAATATACCTAGATAAAGCTAGAAAGAAGCTACATCTGAAACTGCTTTGTGATGTGTGGATTTGTCTCAAAGAGTTAAAACTTACTTTTGAGTCAGCAGGTTGGAAACACTTTTTGTAGAATCGGTGAAGGGACATTTGGGAGTCCATTTGGCCTATGGTGAAAAATTAAATACCCCTGATAATAACTAGAAAGAAGCTCTCTGTGAAACTGCTTTGTGATGTGTGGATTGGTCTCACCGAGTTAAACTTTCTTTTTTTATTCAGCAGGTTGGAAACACTCTTTTTGTAGAATCTGAGAAGGGACTTTTGGTAGCCCATTGAGGCCTATGGTGAAAAACAGAATAGTCCCATATAAAAATTAGAAAGAACTTATCTGTGAAACTTATTTGTGTTGTGTGGATTCATCTCACAGAGTTAAACATTTCTTTAGATTCAGCCAGTTGGAAACACTCTTTTTGTAGAATCTGCAAAGGGATATTTTGGAGTCCATTTAGGCCTATGGTGAAAAACTGAATATGCCCAGATAAAACCTAGAAAGAAGCTTTCTGTCAAATGGCTTTGTGATGGGTGGATTCAAATCACAGTTAAAACTCTTTTGATTCCGCATGTTGGAAACACTTTTTTTGTAGAATTTGGAAAGAAACATTTAGGAATCCATTCAGGTCTATGTTAAAACACTGAATATCTATGATTAAAAACTAGAAAGAGGCTTTCTGTGAAACTCCTTTATGCTGTTAAGATTCAGCTTACAGAGTTAAATTCTTCTTTTGATTCAGTAGTTTGGAAACTTTTTTTTTGTAGAATCTGTAAAGGGACACTTTGGAGCCCATTGAGGTGTATGTTGAAAACCAGAATATCCCCAGGTAAAAACTAGAAATAAGCTATCTATGAAACTGCTTTGTGATGTGTAGATTCTTCTCACAGAGGAAAACAATTTTTTTTTTTGTTCAGTAGGTTAGAAACACTTTTTTTGTAGAATCTGCAAACGGACGTTTGGGAGCCCATTGAGGCCTGTGTTGAAATACCAAATGTTCCCAAATAAAAACTAAAAAGAAGTTATCTGTGAATCTGCCTTGTTGTGTGTGGATTCATCTCATAGAGTTTAAACTTTCTTTTGATTCTGGAGATTGCAAACACTGTTTTTGTAGAATCTGTGAAGGGACATTTTGGTTTCCACAGGGGTCTGTTGTGAAAAACCAAATATCCACAGATAAAAACTAGAAATAAGCTATCTGTGAAACAGCTTTTCAATGCTGGGTTCACCTCAAAGGATGAAACCTTTCTTTTCGTTTGTTAGGTTCAAAACACTCCTTTTGAACCTAACAGAAACTCCAAGGGGCCACTTGGGATCTTATTGAGGCTTATGGTGAAAAACAAAATATCCCCAGAAAACTAGAAAGAAACTATCTGTGAAACTGCTTTGTGATGTCTGGATTGGACTCACAGTCAAACACTTATTTTGATTCAGCAGGTTGGAAACACTCTTTTTTAGAATCTGCAAAGGGACTTTTGGAAGCTCATTGTGGCCTATGGGGAAAAAACAAAGTATCCCCACATAAAAACTAGAAGGAAGCTACCTGTGAATCTACTCTGTGACATGTGAATTCCTCTTACAGAGTAAAACTCTTCTTTTGATTCAGATACTCTTTTGTAGAATCTGTGAAGGGACATCTGAAAGATTTTGAGGCCTGTGGTGAAAAACCAAATATCCCCAGATAAAAACTGGAAAGAAGCAACTTGTGAAATTGCTTTGTGATGTGTGGATTCTGCTCAGAGAGTTAAACCTTTCTTTTGATTAGCCAGGTTGAAAACACTCTTTTTGAAGAATCTGCAAAAGGATATTTGTGAGGCCATGGAGGTCTATGGTGAAAAATTGAATATTATCAAATAAAAACTTCAGAAAAGCTCTCTGAAATTGCTTTGTGATATCTTGATTCATCTCACAGAATTAAACCTTTAATTTGATTCAGCAGGTTGGAAACACTCTTTTCATAGAAGATGTGAAGAGACATTTGGGAGCCGACTGAAGTCTGTGGTGAAAAAGAGAATAACTCCAGATAAAGCTAGAAAGAAGCTACATCTTAAACTACTTTGCGATATGTGCATTTGTATCAAAGAGTTAAATCTTTCTTTTGATTCAGCAGATTAGAAACACTCATTATGTAGAATATGTGAAGAAACATTTGGGAGCCTATAGAAGCCTATGGTGAGAAACAGAACCTCACCAGAAAAAAACTAGAGAGAAGTTATCTATAATTCTGCTTTGTGATATCTGGATTAATCTCATAGACTTAAACCTTTCTTTTGATTCAGCAGGTTAAAAATACTCTTTGTAGCTTTCATCTCACTGAGTTAAAAGTTTCTTTTATTCAGCATGTTGAAAACACTCTTTTTGCAGAATCTGTAAAGGGATATTTAGGAGTCCATCTAGGCCTATGGTGAAAAAACGAATATCCCCAGACAATAACTAGAAAGAAACTTTCTGTGAAGCTGCTTTGTTATGTGTGGATTCCTCTCACAAAGTTAAATCTTTGTTTTTCTTCAACAGGTTGGAAATACTCTTTTTGCAAAATCTGCAAAGAAATATTTGGAAGCTCATTGTGGTCTATGGTGAAAAACTGAATATCCCCACAGAAAAACTAGAAAGAAGCTACCTGTGAAACTACTTTATATTGTGTAGATTCATCTCATAGATTTAAATTTTTCTTTTGATTTATCACTTTGGAAACACTCCTTCTGTAGGATCTTCAAAGAACATTTGAGAGCCCATTGAGGCCTATGGTGAAAAACCAAATATCCCTGGATGAAAGCTAGAAGAAACTCTCTGTGAAGTTGCTTTGTGATGTGTGGATTCATTTTACAGATTTAAACCTTACTTTTCATTGAGCAGGTTGGAAACATTCTTGTAGCATCTGTGAAGGAACATTTGGGAGCCCATTGAGGCCTAGTATGAAAAAGTGAATATCCCCAGATTAAACTAGAAAGAAGCTGTCTGTGAAACTGCTTTTTAATGCGTATATTCATCTCATTGAGTTAAATCTTTCTTTTGATTCAACGTATTGAAAACACTCTTTTTGTAGTATCTGTGAAGACACAATTTGAAGCTCATTGAGGCCTATGATGAAAAACTGAATACCCCATATAAAAACTAGAAAGAAGATCTCTGCCAAACTGCTTTGTGATGCCTGGATTAATGTTACAGTGTTAAATATTTCTTTTGATTTAACAGGTTGGAAACACTCTTACAGAATCTGCAAAGGGACATTTGAAAGCCCATTGAGGTCTATCATGAAAAACCGAACATCCGCAGACTGAAACTAGAAAGAAGCTATCTGTGAAACTGCTTTGTGATGTGTGGATTCATCTCAAGGAGTTAAGCCTTTCTTTCGATTCTGTAGGTTGGAAACAGTCTTTTTGTACAATATGAAAAGGACATTTAAGAGTCCATTGAGGCTGGGTGTGGTGGCTCATGCCTGTAATCTCAGCACTTTGGGAGGCTGAAGCAGGTGGATCACAAGATCAGGAGATCGAGGTCATCCTCACTAACATGGTGAAACCCCATCTGTACTAAAAATACAAAAGATTAGCCTGGTGTCATGGTGAACGCCTGTAGTCCCAGCTACTCGGAAGGCTGAGGTAGGAGAATGGAATTAACCCAGGAGGTGGAGCTGACGGTGAGCTGAGATCATGCCACTGGCTGACAAAGCAGGACTCTGTCTCAAAAAAAAAAAAAGAAGAAGAAGAAAAAAAACAGAGAGCCAGTGGGGGGCGGAGCAAGATGGCCGAATAGGAACAGCTTCAGTCTCCATCTCCCAGCGCGAGCGACACAGAAGACCGGCGATTTCTGCATTTTCAACTGAGGTACTGGGGTCATCTCACTCGGTAGTGCCGGACAATCGGTGCTGGTCAGCTGCTGCAGCCCGACCAGCGAGAGCTGAAGCAGGGCGAGGCATCGCCTCACCTGGGAAGCGCGAGAGGGAAGGGAGTCCCTTTTCCTAGCCAGGGGAACTGAGACACACAACACCTGGAAAATCGGGTAACTCCCACCCTAATACTGTGCTGTAACACCGGCACACCGGAGATTATATCCCACACCTGGCCGGGAGGGTCCCACGCCCACGGAGCCTCTCTCCTTGCTAACACAGCAGTCTGCGGCAATCTAACCGCAAGGCAGCAGCGAGGCTGGGGGAGGGGCGCCCGCCATCGATGAGGCTTAAGTAGGTAAATAAAGCCGCTGGGAAGCTCGAACTGGGTGGAGCTCACAGCAGCTCAAGGAAACCTGCCTGTCTCTGTAGACTGCGCCTCTGGGGACAGGGCTCAGCTAAAGGAGCAGAAGCCTGTGAAACGCGAACGACTCTGTCTGACAGCTTTGAAGAGAGCAGTGGATCTCCCAACACGGAGGTTGAGATCTGAGAAGGGGCAGTCTGCCTGCTCAAGTGGGTCACTGACCCCTGAGTAGCCTAACTGGGAGACATCCCCCACTAGGGGCAGTCTGACACCCCACACCTCAAAGGGTGGAATACACCCCTGAGAGGAAGCTTCCAAAGCAAGAATCAGACAGGTGCACTCGCTGTTCAGCAATATTCTATCTTCTGCAACCTCTGCTGCTGATACCCAGGCAAACAGGGTCTGGAGTGGACCTCAAGCAATCTCCAACAGACCTATAGCTGAGGGTCCTGACTGTCAGAAGGAAAACTATCAAACAGGAAGGACACCTATACCAAAACCCCATCAGTACGTCACCATCATCAAAGACCAGAGACAGATAAAACCACAAAGATGGGGAAAAAGCAGGGCAGAAAAGCTGGAAATTCAAAAAATAAGAGCACATCTCCCCCTGCAAAGGAGCACAGCCCATTGACAGCAATGGATCAAAGCTGGTCAGAGAATGACTTTGATGAGATGAGAGAAGAAGGCTTCAGTCCATCAAACCTCTCAGAGCTAAAGGAGGAATTACGTACTCAGCACAAAGAAACTAAAAATCTTGAAAAAAGAGTGGAAGAATTGACAGCTAGACTAATTAATGCAGAGAAGGTCATAAACGAAATGACAGAGATGAAAACCATGACACGAGAAATACGTGACAAATGCACAAGCTTCAGTAACCGACTCGATCAACTGGAAGAAAGAGTATCAGCGATGGAGGATCAAATGAATGAAATGAAGCGAGAAGAGAAACCAAAAGAAAAAAGAAGAAAAAGAAATGAACAAAGCCTGCAAGAAGTATGGGATTATGTCAAAAGACCAAATCTACGTCTGATTGGGGTGCCTGAAAGTGAGGGGGAAAATGGAACCAAATTGGAAAACACTCTACAGGATATCATCCAGGAGAACTTCCCCAACCTAGCAGGGCAGGCCAACATTCAAATTCAGGAAATACAGAGAACGCCACAAAGATACTCCTCCAGAAGAGCAACTCCAAGACACATAATTGCCAGATTCACCAAAGTTGAAATGAAGGAAACAATCTTAAGGGCAGCCAGAGAGAAAGGTCGGGTTACCCACAAAGGGAAGCCCATCAGACTGACAGCAGATCTCTGGGCAGAAACTCTACAAGCCAGAAGAGAGTGAGGGCCAATATTCAACGTTCTTAAAGAAAAGAATTTTCAACGCAGAATTTCATATCCAGCCAAACTAAGTTTCATAAGTGAAGGAGAAATAAAATTCTTTACAGATAAGCAAATGCTTAGAGATTTTGTCACCACCAGGACTGCCTTACAAGAGACCCTGAAGGAAGCCCTAAACATGGAAAGGAACAACCGGTACCAGCCATTGCAAAAATATGCCAAAATGTAAAGACCATCGAGCCTAGGAAGAAACTGCATCAACTAATGAGCAAAATAACCAGTTAATATCATAATGGCAGGATCAAGATCACACATAACAATATTAACCTTAAATGTAAATGGACTAAATGCTCCAATTAAAAGACACAGACTGGCAAACTGGATAAAGAGTCAAGACCCATCAGTCTGCTGTCTTCAGGAGACCCATCTCACATGCAGAGACATACATAGGCTCAAAATAAAAGGATGGAGGAAGATCTACCAAGCAAATGGAGAACAAAAAAAAGCAGGGGTTGCAATCCTAGTCTCTGATAAAACAGACTTTAAACCATCAAAGATCAAAAGAGACAAAGAAGGCCATTACATAATGGTAAAGGGATCAATCCAACAGGAAGAGCTAACTATCCTAAATATATATGCACCTAATACAGGAGCACCCAGATTCATAAAGCAAGTCCTTAGAGACTTACAAAGAGACTTAGACTCCCATGCAATAATAATGGGAGACTTCAACACTCCACTGTCAACATTCGACAGATCAACGAGACAGAAAGTTAACAAGGATATCCAGGAATTGAACTCATCTCTGCACCAAGCGGACCTAATAGACATCTATAGAACTCTCCACCCCAAGTCAACAGAATATACATTCTTCTCAGCACCACATCACACTTATTCCAAAATTGACCACATAATTGGAAGTAAAGCACTCCTCAGCAAATGTAAAAGAACAGAAATTATAACAAACTGTCTCTCTGACCACAGTGCAATCAAACTAGAACTCAGGACTAAGAAACTCAATCAAAACCGCTCAACTACATGGAAACTGAACCACCTGCTCCTGAATGACTACTGGGTACATAACGAAATGAAAGAAGAAATAAAGATGTTCTTTGAATCCAATGAGAACAAAGGTACAACATACCAGAATCTCTGGGACACATTTAAATCAGTGTGTAGAGGGAAAGTTAGAGCACTAAGTGCCCACAAGAGAAAGCAGGAAAGATCTAAAATTGACACTCTAACATCACAATTAAAAGAACTAGAGAGGCAAGAGCAAACATATTCAAAAGCTAGCAGAAGGCAAGAAATAATTAAGATCAGAGCAGAACTGAAGGAGATAGAGACACACAAAACCCTCCAAAAAATCAATGAATCCAGGAGTTGGTTTTTTGAAAAGATCAACAAAATTGACAGACCGCTAGCAAGGCTAATAAAGAAGAAAAGAGAGAGGAATCAAATAGACGCAATAAAAAATGATAAAGGGGATATGACCACCGACCCCACAGAAATACAAGCTACCATCAGAGAATACTATAAACACCTCTACGCAAATCAACTAGAAAATCTAGAAGAAATGGATAATTTCCTGGACACGTACACTCTTCCAAGACTAAACCAGGAAGAAGTTGAATCCCTGAATAGACCAATAGCAGCCTCTGAAATTGAGGCAACAATTAATAACCTACCCACCACAAAAAGCCCAGGACCAGATGGATTCACAGCTGAATTCTACCAGAGGTACAAGGAGGAGCTGGTACCATTCCTTCTGAAACTATTCCAATCAATAGAAAAAGAGGGAATCCTCCCTAACTCATTTTATGAGGCCAGCATCATCCTGATACCAAAGCCTGGCAGAGACACAACAAAAAAAGAGAATTTTAGACCAATCTCCCTGATGAACATCGATGCAAAAATCCTCAATAAAATACTGGCAAACCGGATTCAGCAGCATATCAAAAAGCTTATCCACCATGATCAAGTGGGCTTCATCCCTGGGATGCAAGGCTGGTTCAACATTCGCAAATCAATCATCGTAATCCAGCATATCAACAGAACCAAAGACAAGAACCACATGATTATCTCAATAGATGCAGAAAAGGCTTTTGACAAAATTCAACAGCCCTTCATGCTAAAAACGCTCAACAAATTCGGTATTGATGGAACGTACCTCAAAATAATAAGAGCTATTTATGACAAACCCACAGCTAATATCATACTGAATGGGCAAAAACTGGAAAAGTTCCCTTTGAAAACTGGCACAAGACAGGGATGCCCTCTCTCACCACTCCTATTCAACATAGTGTTGGAAATTCTGGCTAGGGCAATCAGACAAGAGAAAGAAATCAAGGGTATTCAGTTAAGAAAAGAAGAAGTCAAATTGTCCCTGTTTGCAGATGACATGATTGTGTATTTAGAAAATCCCATCGTCTCAGCCCAAAATCTTCTTAAGCTGATAAGCAACTTCAGCAAAGTCTCAGGATACAAAATTAATGTGCAAAAATCACAAGCATTCTTATACACCAGTAACAGACAAGCAGAGAGCCAAATCAGGAATGAACTTCCATTCACAATTGCTTCAAAGAGAATCAAATACCTAGGAATCCAACTTACAAGGGATGTAAAGGACCTCTTCAAGGAGAACTACAAACCACTGCTCAGTGAAATCAAAGAGGACACAAACAAATGGAAGAACATACCATGCTCATGGATAGGCAGAATCAATATTGTGAAAATGGCCATACTGCCCAAGGTTATTTATAGATTCAATGCCATTCCCATCAAGCTACCAATGAGTTTCTTCACCGAATTGGAAAAAACTGCTTTAAAGTTCATATGGAACCAAAAAAGAGCCCGTATTGCCAAGACAATCCTAAGTCAAAAGGACAAAGCCGGAGGCGTCACGCTACCTGACTTCAAACTATACTACAAGGCTACAGTAACCAAAACAGCATGGTACTGGTACCAAAACAGAGATATAGACCAATGGAACAGAACGGAGCCTTCAGAAATAATGCCACACATCTACAACCATCTGATATTTGACAAACCTGAGAAAAACAAGAAATGGGGAAAGGATTCCCTATTTAATAAATGGTGCTGGGAAAATTGGCTAGCCATAAGTAGAAAGCTGAAACTGGATCCTTTCCTTACTCCTTATACGAAGATTAATTCAAGATGGATTAGAGACTTAAATGTTAGACCTAATACCATAAAAACCCTAGAAGAAAATCTAGGTAGTACCATTCAGGACATAGGCATGGGCAAGGACTTCATGTCTAAAACACCAAAAGCAACGGCAGCAAAAGCCAAAATTGACAAATGGGATCTCATTAAACTAAAGAGCTTCTGCACAGCAAAAGAAACTACCATCAGAGTGAACAGGCAACCTACAGAATGGGAGAAAATTTTTGCAATCTACTCATCTGACAAAGGGCTAATTTCCAGAATCTACAAAGAACTCAAACAAATATACAAGAAAAAAACAAACAACCCCATCCAAAAGTGGGCAAAGGATATGAACAGACATTTCTCAAAAGAAGACATTCATACAGCCAACAGACACATGAAAAAATGCTCATCATCACTGGCCATCAGAGAAATGCAAATCAAAACCACAATGAGATACCATCTCACACCAGTTAGAATGGCAATCATTAAAAAATCAGGAAACAATAGGTGTTGGAGAGGATGTGGAGAAATAGGAACACTTTTACACTGTTGGTGGGATTGTAAACTAGTTCAACCATTATGGAAAACAGTATGGCGATTCCTCAAGGATCTAGAACTAGATGTACCATATGACCCAGCCATCCCACTACTGGGTATATACCCAAAGGATTATAAATTATGCTACTACAAAGACACATGCACACGTATGTTTATTGCGGCACTATTCACAATAGCAAAGACTTGGAATCAACCCAAATGTCCATCAGTGACAGACTGGATTAAGAAAATGTGGCACATATACACCATGGAATACTATGCAGCCATAAAAAAGGATGAGTTTGCGTCCTTTGTAGGGACATGGATGCAGCTGGAAACCATCATTCTTAGCAAACTATCACAAGAAGAGAAAACCAAACACCGCATGTTCTCACTCATAGGTGGGAACTGAACAATGAGCTCACTTGGACTCGGGAAGGGCAACATCACACACTGGAGCCTATCATGGGGAGTGGAGAGGGGGGAGGGATTGCATTGGGGAGTTATACCTGATATAAATGATGAATTGATGGGTGCTGACGAGTTGATGGGTGCAGCACACCAACATGGCACATGTATACATATGTAACCTGCATGTTATGCACATGTACCCTAGAACTTAAATTATAATAAAAAATAAAATAAAAAAAAAAACAGAAAAAAAAAAAACAGAAAAAAGAGTCTATCGAGGCTTATGGTGAAAAATAGAATATCCTCAGATAAAAACTAGAAAGACGCTCTCTGTGAAACTACTTTTTGATGTGTAGATTCATCTCATAGAAATAAATGTTTCTTTTGATCCAGCAGATGGGAAACCATCTTTTGGTTGAATGTGTGAAGTGACATTCGAGAGGCCATTGAGGCCTATGTTGAAAAACTGAATAACCCCAAATACAAACTAAAAAGTAGCTCTGTGTAAAATTGCTTTGTGGTGAGTCCATTCATCTCATTGGAAACACTCATTTAGTAGAATAGACAAAGGGGTATTTGGGAGCCCATTATAACCTATATTGAAAAATGGAATACCCCAGATACAAATTAGAACGAAGCTCTCTCTGAAACTGTTTTATGATGTGTTGATTCATCTCATTGGAAACACTCTTTTTATAGAATCTGTGAAGGGACATTTGAGAGTCCATTGAGGCCTATGGTGAAACATTGAATATCAACAGATGAAAACTAGAGAGAAGCTCCTTCTTAAACTGTTTTATGATGTTTTGATTTATCTCACAGAGTTAAATCCATCTTTTAATTCAGAAAGTTGGAATCACTCTTTTTGTAGGATCTGCAAAGAAATGTTTGAGAGCCCATTGAGGCCTATGGTGAATAACCGAATATCCCCAGATAAAAACTACAAAGAAGCTATCTGTGAAACTGCTTTCTGATGTGTGGATTTATCTCACAGTGTTAAACATTTATTTTGACTCAGCAGGTTGGAAACACTCTTTGTAGATTCTGCAAAGGGACATTTGGGAGACCACTGAGGCCTATGTTAAAAAACCAAATATCCCCATATAAAAACGAGAAAAAGCTACCTGCGAAACTGCTTTGTGATGTGTGGACTCATGTCACAGAGTAAAGCCACTGTTCTGATTCATCAGATTGCAAACACTCTTTTTGTAGAATCTGCATAAAGACATTTAGGTACCTCATCGAGGCCTATGGTGAAAAACAGAATATCACCAGATAAAAACCATAAAGAAACTATCTGTGAAATTGCTTTGTAATGTGTGGATTCATCGCACAGAGTTAAACCTTCCTTTTGAATCTGCAGGTTGGAAATGCTGTTTTTGTAGAATCTGCAAATGGACATTTTAGTTTCCTTTGTCACCTATGGTGAAAAACCGAATATCCCAAGATAAAATATAGAAAGAAGTTCTCTGTGAAACTGCTTTGTGATGTGCGGTTTCGTTTCACAGAGTTAAACTTCTCTTTTGATTTATCCAGTTGGAAGCACTGTTAGTAGAATCTGCAAAGAGAAATTTGAGAGCCCACTGAGGCCTGTGGTGAAAAGCCGATTGTCCCCAGATCAAAATGATAAGGGAGCTCTTTATGAATGGATTTCTAATTTATGGACACATCTCACCGAGTAAAACCTTTCTTTTGATTCAGCAGGTCAAAAACAGTCTTTATTTAGAATCTGTGAAGGGAAATTTTGGAGGCCTTTGAGGCCTGTGATGAAAAACCAAATAACACCACATGCAAACTACAAAAAACTCTCTGTGAAACTGCTTTACAATGTATTGATTCATCTCATTCAAAACACTCTTTCTGTAGAACCTGTGAAGGGACATTTGGGAGCCCATTAACACCTATGGTAAAAAACAGAATATCACCTGATTGAAACTAGAAATAAGCTCTTTGTAATGTGTTGAATCACCTCATTGGAAACACTCTTATTGTAGAATCTGCAAAGGGTCATTTGGGAGGCCATTGAGGGCAATGTTGAAAAACTGAATATCCCCAGATACAAACTAGAAGGAAACTCTCTGTGAAAATTTATTGTGATGTGTTGATTTATCTCATTGAAAACACTATTTTTGTAGTATCTGTGAAGGGATATTTGTGAGCCCATTGAAGCCTATGGTGAAAAAATATCCCCAGACGAAAACTAGAAAGAAGTTCTCTATGAAACAGCTTTGTGATGTGGGGATTTATCTCACAGAGGCAAATCTATCTTTTGTTTCAGCAAGTTGGAAACACTCTTTTTGTAGGATCTGCTAAGGAAGATTTGGAAGCCTAGTGAAGTTTATAGTGTAAAACAGAATATCCCTAGATAAAACATAGAAAGATTCTCTCTTGAAATTGCTTTTTAATGTGTGGATTTATCTCTCAGAGTTAAATTTTTATTTTGATCCAGCAGTTTGGAAACACTCTTTTTGTATAATCTGCAAAAAGACATTTGGGAGCTCCTTGGGGTCTATGGTGAAAAACCGAATATCCCCAGATAAAAAGGAGAAAGAAGCTCTCTGAAACTGCTTGTGATGTGTGGACACATCTCACATTGTTAAACCTTTCCTCTGATTCAGGAGGTTGGAAATACTTTTTTTGTAGGATCTGTGAAGGGACATTTGGAAGTCCATTGAGGCCTATTGTGAAAAACAAAATATCCCCAGATAAAAATTAGAAAGAAGTTATCTGTGAATCTGCTTTGTGACATGTGGGATCATCTCACAGAGGTAAATTTTTCTTTTGATTCAGCAGGTTGGAAATTCTTTTTTGTAGAATCTGTGAATGGACATTTGGAAGAGCATTGAGGTCTATGATGAATTGTCAAATATCCCCAGATACAAACTAGAAATAAGCTCTCTTTGAAACAGCTATGTGACGTGTTGAATCATCTCATTGGAAACACTCTTTCTGCAGAATCAATGAAGGGAAATTTTGAGCACATTGAGGCCTATGGTGAAAAACCAAATATTTCCAGATAAAATCTAAAAGTAAGCTGTCTAGGAAACTGCTTTGTAGCATGTGGATTCATCTCATAGTGTAAAACCTTTCTTTGGATTCAGCAAATTGGAAACACTATTTTTGTAGAAACTACAAAGGAACATTAGGGAGCCCATTGTGACCTCAGTGAAAAACAGAAAAACCCCAAATAAAAACTAGAAAGAACCTCTCTGTGAAACTGCTTTGTGATGTGTGTATTTGTCTCCCAGAGGTAAACTTTTCTTTTGATTCAAAAGTTTGGAAACACTTTTTTTTTTAGAATCTGCAAAGAAACATTTGGGAGCCCACTAAAACCTATGGTGATAAACAGAACATCCCCATATAAAAGCTAGAAAGAAGCTATCTGTAAAACTGCCTTGTGATGTGTGAATTCATCTCACAGAGTTAAACCTTCCTTTCAATGGAGCAGGTTGGAAAAAGTATTTTTGTGGAACCTACAAAGGGACATTTGGGAGCCCATTGAGGCCTATGGTGAAAAACCAAATATCCCCGAATAAAAAGTAAAAAGAAACTCTTTGTGAAACTGCTTTATCATGTGTGGATTCATCTCACAGGGTTAATTTTTTTTTTTTTTTTTTTTTTATTCAGCAGGTTGGAAACACTCTTTTTGTAGAATCTGTGAAGGGACATTTGGAAGCTCATTGAGGCCTATGGTGAAAAACTGAATATATCCAGATAAAAACTAGAAAGAAGCACTCTCTGAAACTGTTTTTTGATTTGTGGATTCATCTCACAGAGTTAAACTTTTATTTTGATTCAGAAGGTTGGAAACACTATTTTTGTCAAATCTGCAATGAGATATTTGGAAGCCCATTGAGGCCTATGGTGGAAAATGAAATATCACAAGATGAAAACTAGAAAGGAGCTCTCTGTGAAATGGCTTTGTTACATGGGGATGCATCTCACAGAGTTAAAACTTTCTTTTAATTTATGAAGTTAAAAACACTGTTTTTGTAGAATCTGTGAAGGGATATTTTGGAGCCCTTTGAGGCCTATAGTGGAAAACCAAATATCCCCAGAAAAACACTAGAATGAAGCTATCTGTGAAACGGCTTTGTGATGTGTGGATTCATCTCACAGATTTAAACCTTTCTTTTGATACAGAAGGTTGAAAACACTCTTTTTGTAGAATCTGCGAAGGGACATTTGGGAACCAATGGTGAAAAATTGAATATCCCCTGAAGAAAACAAGAAAGAAGCTCTCTGTGAATTGATTGTGTTGCATGGATTCATCTCACTGAGTAAAACCTTTCTGGTTGGAAACACTCTTTTTGTAGAATCTCTGAAGGTACATTTAAGAGTCCATTGAGGCCTACAGTGTAAAATGGACTATCTCCATTTAAAAAATAGAAGCTCTCTGTGAAATTGCTTTGCCAAGTATGGATTCATCTCAAAGAGTTACATGTTTCTTTAAATTCAGCAAGTTGGAAACATTCTTTTTGTAGTATCCATTAAGAGATATTTGGGAACTTACTGATGCCTATGTTGAAAAATGGAATATCCACAGCTAAAAACTAGAAAGAATCTATCTGTGAAACTGTTTTGTGATGTATAAATACATCTCACAGAGCTTAGCCTCTCTTTTAATTCCACCTGTTGAAAACACTCTTTTTGTAGTAATTTTCTTTCTAACAGTTTCACAGATAGCTTCATTCTAGTTTTATCTAGGGATGTTTGGTTTTTCACCACCACCTCATTGGGCACCAAAATGTCCCTCCGCATATTGTACAAAAGGAGTGTCTTGAACCTGCTGAATCAAAAGAAAGATTTAACTCTGTGAGGGGAATCCACACATTACAAAGTAGTTTCACAGATAGTTTATTTTTACTTTTATTCTAGGGCTATTTTTTTTTTTTTTTTTTTACCATAAGCCTAAATGAACTCTCACAAGTCCCATAACAGATCTGCAAAAACAAGTTTTCCAGCCTGCTGAATCAAAAGGAAGGTTTAACTCTTGGGATGAATCTACTCATCACATAGCAGTTTCACATTAAACATTTTTCTAATTTTTATATGAACATGTTTGGTTTTTCAACATAGGCCTATAAGGACTCCCAAATGTCCCTTCACAGATTCTTCAAACACTGTGTTTCCAACCTGCTGAATCAAAAGGAAACTTTAACTCTCTGAGATGAATTCATGCATCACAGAACAGTTTCACAAAGAGCTTCTATTTTTTTACCTGTGGATGTTCGGTTTTTCACCATCATCCTCAATGGGTTCCAAAATATCCCTTTGCAGATTTTATGAAAACATATTTCTAACATGCCAAATCCGAAAAAAAGATTTTATTCTGTGAGAGGAATCCTACAAAAAGAGTTTTTTACTGCTAAATCTAAAAAAGTGTTTAACTCTGTGAGATGAATCCACATATCACAAAGCAGTTTCACAGAGAGCTTCTTTCTAGTTTTTAATTGGGGATATTCATTTTTTCCCAAAGGCTTCAATAGACTTTGATAGGTCCCTTCACAGATTCTACAAAAAGAGGGTTTCCAAACTGTTGAGTCAAAAAAAAAAAAGTTTACTTCTTAAAATGAATCTATCCATCACAAAACAGTTTCACAGATAGCTTCTTTCCAGTTTTTACATAAGGATATCTGGTTTTTATCATAGGCACATATCACATAACCTTTTGACAGATTGTTTTATCCTACTTCATATTTAGGGATATTTGGTTTTTCACCATAGACGTCAATAGGCTCCCAAAAGTCCCTTCATAGATTCTACAAAAATACAAAAAGAGCATTTCCAACCTGCTGAATCAAAACAAAGAGTTAACTCTGTGAGATGAATCCACGTATCACAAAACATTTCCACAGATAGCTTCTTTCTAGGTTTTTTCTGAAGATGTTCAATTTTTCACCACAGGCCTCACACGGCTTCTGAATGTTCCTTCACAAATTCTACAAATAGAGTGTTTCCAACCTGCTGAATCAAAAAAAAAAAAAAAAAAAGTTAAATTATTGAAATGAATACACCCATCACATAACTGTTTCACAGATAGCTTATTTCTAGTTGTTATCTGTGGATATTCAGTTTTTCACCCTAGGCCACAATAAGCTCCCAAATATTTCTTCACAGATTCTAGGAAAATGTATTTCCAACCTGCTGAATCAAAAGAAAGATTTAATTCTGTGGGATGAACCCACACATCAGAAAGCAGTTTCACACATAGCTTCTTTGTAGTTTTTATCTGGGTATCTCTTGTTTTTCACCATTGGCCTCAAGTGGCTCCTGAATGTTCCTTCACAGATCCTTCAGAAAAAAAGTGTTTTTAATATACTGAATCAAAAGAGATTTACTTCTGTGAGATCAATCAACACATTACAAATTAGTTTCACCCATAGCTCTTTTCAGTTTTTATCTGGGGATATTTGGTTTTTCAACATAAGCTTAAATAGGTTCCCAAATGTCCCTTCACAGATTCTATAAAAAGACCCAATCCAACATGTTGAATCAAAAGAAAGGTTTAACTCTGTTAGATGAATCCACACATCACAAAGCAGTTTCACTAATATCTTCTTTCCAGTTTTTATCTTGGATATTCTATTTTTCACCATAGCCTCAATAGAATCCCAAATATTCTACAAAAAGAAGGCTTCAAACTTCTTGAATCAAAAGAAAATTTTACCTCTTTGAGATGAATCCATACATCACAAAGCAGTTTCCCAAATAGCTTCTTCCTATTTTTTTTTTTTCCTGGGGATATTCCTTTTTTAACAATAGGCCTCTAAGTGCTACAAATGTCCTTTAGTAAATTCTACAAAAAGAGTGTTTTCAACATGCTGAAACAAAAGAAAGGTTTAATTCTATGAGATGAATACACACGTCCCAAAGCAGTTTCACAGATATCTCTTTCTAGTTTCTATCTGGTGATGTTCGGTTTCACACCATAGTCTTCAATGTACTCCCAAATGTCTCTTTGCAGATTCTACAAAAAAGAAAGTGTTTCCATCCTGCTGAAACATAAAAAAATGTTTACCTCTGTTACGTAAATTCACACTTCACAATGCAGTTTCGCAGGTAACTTCTTTTTAGTTTATATCTGGAACTATTTGGTTTTTCACCTTAGGCCTTAGTGAGCTCCAAAATGTCCCTTCACAGGTTCTACAAAATGAGTGTTTCCAACCTACTTAATCAAAAGAAAGGTTTAACTCTGTTAGATGAATCAACACATCTCAAAACAGTTTCATAGATTGCTCCTTTCTTGATTTTATCTGGGAGTATTTGGTTTTTCATTGTATGCCTCAAAGGGCTCCCAAATATCCCCTCACAGATTCTACAAAAAGAGAGCTTCTAATCTGCTGAATCAAAAGAAATGTTTAACACCTTGAGATGAATTTATACTTCACAAAGGAGTTTTGTTTGTTTGTTTTTGTTTCTCTGGTTTTTATCTGGGGATATTCTGTTTTTCATCATAGGCATCAATGGGCTCAAATGTCCTTTCACAGACTGTACAAAATGAGTGTTTCCAACCTGCTGAATCAAATGAAAACTTTAACCCTGTGAGATGAATTCAGACATCACAAAGCAGTTTCACAGATCGTTTCTTTCTAGATATTATCTTGGGATATTCGTTTTTTCACTATAAGCCTCAATGTGGTCCCAAATGTTTCTTCAGAATCTACCAAAAAAAAAAAAAAAAAGTTTTCACCCTCCTGAATCAGAATAAAGGTTTAACTCTGTGAGATAAATCCACACATCAGAAAGCAGTTTCACAGATAGCTTATTTCTTGCTTTTATCTGAGAATATTTTTCATCATAGGCCTAAATGTTCTCCCAAATATCCCTTTTCAAATTCTACAAAAAGAGTATTTTCAACATGTTGTAAAACAGACAGTTTTGACTCAGTGAGATGAAACCTACAAAAAGAGTGTTTTTAATCTGATGAATCTAAAGAAAAGTTTAAGTCTGTGAGATTAATCCACACATCACAAAGCAGATTTACATATAGGTCCTCTAGGTTTTATCTGGTGAGGTTCGGTTTCTCAACATAGGCTTTGATAGGCTCCAAAATATCTCTAGGCATATTCTACAAAATGAGCATTTCCAACCTGTTGAAACATAAGAAAAGGTTACCTCGTTTAGATAAATCCACACATCACAAAGCAGTTTGACAGGTGGCTTCTTTCTAGTTTATATCTGGGGAAATTTGGTTTTTCACCTTAGGCCTCCATGGGCTCCCAAATATTCCTTTGCAGATTCTATAAAAACAATATTTCCAGCCTTCTGAATCAAAAGAAAAGTTTAACTCTGTGAGATTAATCCAGACAACACAATGCAATTTTACAGATAGCTATTTTCTAGCTTTTATCTGGGAATATTCGGTTTTTCACCATAGGTTTTAATGGGCTCCCAAATGTCCCTTTGCAGATGTTACACAAGGAGTGTTTTCAACCTGGTGAATCAAAAAGCAGGTTTACTTCTGTGAAATGAATCCAAAAATCACAAAGTACTTTCACAAATAACCTCTTTTCAGTTTTTATCTGGAAATATTCAGCTTTTTACTGTAGGCCTCAATAGGCTCCCAAATGTCCCTTCGCAGATACTACAAAAAGAATGTTTTCTACCTGCTGAATAAGAAGAATTGTTTATGTCTCTGAAATGAATCTACACATCACAAACAGTTTCACAAATAGCTTCTTTCCAGTTTCTATCTGGGGATATTCTGTTTTTTACCTAATACCACCATGGGCTCCTGAATATCCTTTTGCAAATTGCACAAAAAGAGTGTTATCAATCTGCTGAATCAAAAGAAAGATTTAGCTTTGTGAGATGAACTCAAACATCACAAAGCAGTTTCACAGATAGCATCTTTCTAGCTTTTATCTGGGGATATTCCGTTTCTCACCATAGGCCTCAATGGACTTTCTATTGTACCATTGCAGATTCTACAGAAAGAGTGTTTACAACCTGCTGAATCAAAATAAAGTTTTAACTCTGAGAGACGAATCCACACATTATAAATCAGTTTCACAAATAGCTTCCTTTCAGTTTTTATCTGGGGTTATTCTGTTTCTCACCATAGGCCTCAAAGGGCTCCCAAACATAGCTTCACAGATTCTACAAAGACAGTGTTTCCAATGTACTGAATCAAAAGCAAGGTTTAACTTTGTGAGATGAATCCACACTTCACAAGGTGAATCCACACTTTCACACGATGTCTGAAAGCAGTTTCCCCAGTAATCTCTTTCCAGTTTTTATCTGGAGATATTCGGTTTCTCACCATAGACCTCCAAGGGCTCAAAAATGTCCCTTAGCAGATACTACAAAAAGAGTGTTTCTAACCTACTGAATCAAAAGAAATCTTTTACTCTTTAAGATGAATTTACACATCACAGAAGAGTTTCCCAGATGGCTTCTTTCTAGTGTTTATCTTGTGATATTTTGTTTTTCACCATAGGCCTCAATGCACTTCAAATCTATCTTCACAGACTGTACAGAAAGAGAGTTTCCAACGTGCTGAATCAAATGAAAAAATTAACTCAGTGAGATGAATCCACATATCACAAAGCAGTTTAACTGGTAGCTTCTTTCTAGTTTTTATCTTGGGATATTCTTTTCTTTTTAATAGCCTTCAATGGGGTCCTGAATGTCCCTTCACCAAATCTAAAAATAGTGTTTCCACCCTGCTCAATCAAAAGAATGGTTTAACGCTGTGAGATGAAACCTACAAAAAGAGTGTTTTTAACTTACTGAATCAAACTCTGTGAGATGAATCCATGCATCACAAAGCAGTTTCACAGATAGCTCCTTTCTAGTTTTTATCTGGTGATATTTGTTTTCTCACCATAGGCTTCAAAGGGCTTCCTAATGTCTCTTCATATATTGTACAAAATGAGTGTCTCCAACCTGCTGAATTATAAGAAAGGTTTACATCATTTAGATGAATCGACACATCACAAAGCAGCTTCATGGGTAGATTCTTTCTGGTTTATATCTGGAGATATTCAGTTTTTCACCTTAGACTTCAATGTGCTACAAAAGGTTCCTTTGCAGATTCTACAAAAAAAAAAGTGTTTCCAAACTCCTGAATCAAAAGAAAGATTTAACTCTGAGATATTAATGAATATCTGGGGATATTCTATTTTTCACCATAGGCCTCAATGTGTTCCCAAATGTCCCTTTGCAGATTTTACTAAAAGAGTTTTATGAACCTAGTGAATTAAAAGACAGGTTGAACTCTGTGAGATGAATACACACATCCCAAAGCAGTTGTACAGATATCTTCTTTGTAATTTTTATTGGGATATTTAATTTTTCACCATAGGTCTCAATGGGCTCCCGAATGTCCCATTGCAGATTCTACAAAAAGAGTATTTCCAACCTGCTGAATCAAAAGGAAGTTATAACCCTGTGAGGTGAATCCCCACATCACAAAGCAGTTTCACAGGTGCCTTCTTTGTAGTTTCTATCTAGGGATATTTGGTTTTTCAACATAGGCCTCAAAGGGCTCCAGAATGTCCCTTTGCAGATACTACAAAAAGACTTTTTCCAACCTGCAGAATCAAAAGAAATTTTTAACTCTGTGACCTGAATCCACATATCATAAAGCAGTATCACAGATAGCTTCTTTCTAGATATTTATCTGGGGAGATGCAATTTTTCAACCTAGGTGCCAATGGGCTCCCAAATGTCCTCTGGCGGATTCTACAAAAAGAGTTTTTCCAAACTGCTAAGTCAAAACAAAGGTTTAACTCTGTGAGAGGAATCCACACAACACAAAACATTTTAGCAGATAGCTTCTTTCTTGTTTTTATCTGGAGATACTAAGTTTTTCACCATCTGCCTCATGGGCTCTGGAATGTTGCTTCACTGATTCTACAAAAAGAATGCTTTTAACCTGCTGAATCAAAAGGAAGGTTTAATTCATCGAGATAAATCCACACATCACAAACCAGTTTCACAGATACTTTCTTTCTAGTTTTTATCTGGAGTTATTCAGGTTTCAAGATAAACATCAATGGGCTCCCGAAAGTCCCCTTGCAGATTCTACACAGAGTGTTTCCAAAATGCTTAATTAGAAGAAAGGTTTAACTCTCTGTGATAAATCCACACATCACAAAGTAGTTTTACAGATAGTTTCTTTCTAGATTTTATCTTGGGATATTCAGATTTTCACCATAGGCCTCAATTGGCTTCCAATTGTCCCTTTGCAGATTTTACAAAAAGAGTTTTTTCTCCCTGTTGAATCAAAAGAATTGCTTAACTCTGTGACATAAATCCACACATTGCAAAGCAGTTTTGCAGATGGGTTTTTTCTAGTTTTTATCTGGGGAGATTCCATTTTTAGTCATAGGCCTCAATAGGCTTCCAATTTTCCTTTTGCAGATTCTACAAAAAAAAAAGTGTTTCAAAATTGCTGAATTAAAAGAAGGGTTAAACTTGTGAGATGAATCCACATATCATAAAGGTGTTTCACAGACACTTTCTTTGTAGCTTTTATCTATGGATATTTGGTTTTTTACCACAGGCCTTAATAGGATCCTAAACATTCCTTTGCAGATTCTACAAAAAGAGTGTTCAAAATCTGCTGAAGATAAAGATGTATTTAATTCTGTGAGATGAATCCATACATCACAAAGCAATTTCATATATAGCTTCTTTCTAACTTTTATCTGGGGATACATGGTTTCTCACCACAGGCCTCAGTAGACTCCCAAATGTCCCTTTGCAGATCCTACAAAAACAGAGTTTCCAAACTGCTGAATCAACAGAAAAATTTACCTCTGTGAGGTGAACCCGCACATCACAAAGCAATTTAATAGATAGCTTCTTTCTGGTTTTTATGCTGAATAAAATGAAAGGTTTAACCTTGTAAGATGAATCCACACATCAGAAAGCAGTTTCACAGTTTGCTTCTTTTTAGTTTTTATCTGGGAATATTCAATTTTTCACCATAGGCCTCAAAGGCTTTCGAATATCTTTTTGCAGATTCTACAAAAAGAGTGTTTCCAACTTGCTGAATCAGAAGACAGGTTTAACTCTTTGAGATGAATCCACTCAAGACAAACCAGTGTCACTGATATTTTTTTCTTGTGATATTCTGTTTTTCAGCACAGGCCTCAAATGAGCTCCTAAATGTCCTTTTGTAGATTCTAGACAAAAGTGTTTCTAACCTACTGAATCAAAAGAAACGTTTACCTCTGTGAGATGTATCAGCACATCACAGCAACTTCACAGATAGCTTCTTTTATAATTTTATCTAAGGCTATTTGGCTTTTCAACATAGGCCTCAATGAGCTTCACAAAGTCCTGTCACAGATTCCACAAAAAGAGTGTTTCCAACCTTCTGAATCAAAAGATATGTTTAACACTGTGAGATCACACATCAAAAAGCAGTTGCACAGATAACTTATTCCTAGATTTAATGCAGAAATTCCTCTTTTAACCATAGGCCTCAAGGGGTTCTTGAATGTCCCATCACAGATGCTACAAAAAAAAAAAGTGTTTCCTACCTGCTGAATCAAAAGAAATATTTAACCCTGTGAGATGAATCCACCCATCAAACTTGAATGTCCCATTGCAGATTCTACAAAGAGAGTGTTTCCAACCTGCTGAAACAAAGGTCAGATTTAACTCAATGAGATGAATACACACATCACAAAGCAGTTTCACAGATAACTTCTTTCTAGATTTATCTGGGAATATTCTGTTTTTAACCATAGGCCTACATGTGCACTTGAATTTCCATTCACAGATTTACAAAACCAGTTTTTGCTACCTGCTAAATCAATAGACAGGTTTAAATTTTTGAGATAAATCCACACATCACAAAGCAATTACAGAGACAGCTCCTTTCTAGTTTTTACCTGGGGATATTCAGATTTTCACCACAGGCTTCAATGGGCTCCTGAATGTCACTTTGAGATTTCTACAAAGGAGTGTTTTGTACCAGCTAAATCTAAAGAAAATTTGAATTCTGTAAGATTAATCCGTACATCACAAAGCAGTTTCACACATAGCTTCTTTCTAGTTTTTGTCTGGGAATATTTGGATTTTCACTGTAGGCAACAATGGGCTCCCAAATGTCCCTTCACAGATTCAACAAAAAGTGTTCCCTACATGCTGGCTCAAAAGAAAGGTTTAACTCAGTGAGATGAATCCACACATCACAAAGCAGTTTCGCAGATAACTTCTTTCTAAAATCTTATCTTGGGATAGTCAATGTTTCACCATAGGCCTCCAATTGCTCCCAAATGTCCCTTCTCAGATTCTACAAAAAGAGTGTTTCCAACCTGCTAAATCAAAGGAAAGGTTTAACTCTGTAAGATGAATCCACAAATCACAAAACAGTTCCACGAGAATTTTTGTTTGTTTGTTTTTATCAGGGATATTTGGTTTTCCATCATAAGCATCAGCGGGCTCCTGAGTGTTCCTTTGCAGATTATACAAAATGAGTGTTCTCAACCATCTAAATAAGAAAAAGGTTTAACTCTGTGAGATTAGACCAAACATCACAAAGCAGTTTCACAGATTTCTTCTTTCTATTATTTATCTGAGAATATATGGTTTTCACAATGGGCCTCAATAATCTCTTGAATGTCCCTTCGCAGAATCTGCAAAAAGAGTGTTTCCAACCTGATGAATCAAAGGAAAGGTTTAATTCTGTGAGAAGAACTCAGACATCACAAAGAAGCTTCACAGATTGCTTCTTTCTAGTATTTATTTGGGGATATTCTGCTTTTTACTGTAGGCCTCAATGAGATCCCAAATGCTTTTCACAGAATCTAAAAAAACAGTGTTTCCAACTGATGAATAAAAAGAAAGTTTTAATTCTGTGAGAAGAATTCAGACATTACAAAGCAGTTTCAGAGATTTCTTCTTTCTGATATTTATTTGGGGATATTTGTTTTTTCATCAGGGGCATCACTGGGCTTAGAAATGTCCCTTTGCAGATTCTACAAAAAGAGTGTTTCCAACCTGCTGAATCTAAAGAAAGGTTTAACTCTTTGAGATGAATCCACACATCACAAAGCAGTTTCACATATAGCTCCTTTCTAGTTTTCATCTTGGGATATTCAGTTTTTCAGCATAGGTGCCAATGGGCTCTTGAAAATCCTTTTGCAGATTCTAAAAAAATAGTGTTTACAACCTGCTGAATCAAAAGAATGTTTTACTCTTTGAGATGAATCCACACATCACAAAGCAGTTTCACAGACAACTTCTTTTTAGTTTTTATCTGATGTATTGAGTTTTTCAACTTGTGCCACAATGGACTCTCGAAAGTCCATTCACAGATTACATAAAAAGAGTGTTTCCTACCTGCTGAATCAAAAAAAAAAAAAAAATGTTAATATCTGTGAGATGAATCAACACATCAAAATGCAGTCTTAAAAATAGCTTCTTTCTAGTTTTTATCTGGAAATATTCAGTTTTTCAAAAAATGCCTAAATGGGCTCCAGAATGTCCCTCCACAGATTCTACTAAATGAGTGTTTCTAACCTGCTGAATCAAAAGAAAGGTTTACCTATGTGAGATGAATCCACACATCAAAAAGTATTTTCACAGATAGCTTTTCTCTTGCTTTTATCTGGAAATATTTGTTTTCTCACCATAGACCTCAATGGGCTCCCGAATGTCCCCATGCAGATTCTACAAAAAGAGTGTTTCCAACCTACTGAATCAAAAGGAAGATTTACCTCTGTGAGATGAATCCCCATATAACTAAGTAGTTTCACAGAAAGCATCTTTCTAGTTTTTATCTGAGGATATTTGGCTTTTCACCATCAGCCTAAATGAGCTTTGAAATGTCCCTTCACAGATTCTACAAAATACTGTCTCCAGCCTGATGAATCAATGAAAGTTTTAACTCTGTGAGATGAATCCACACATCACCAAGCAGTTTCACAGATAGCTTATTTCTACTTTTTATCTGGAGATATTTGGTTTTTCACCAAAGGTTTAGCTCTGTGAAATGAATCTATTTATCACAAAGCAGTTTCACAGATAATTTTTTCCTAGTTTTTATCTGGGGATATTTGGTTTTTCACCAAAGGCTTCAGTGGATTCTAAAAGGTCCCTTCACAGACTCTACTAAATGAAGGTTTCCAACCTGCTAAACCAAAAGAAAGGTTTACCTCTGTGAGATGAATCCAAACAGCACATAGAAGTTTCGTAGATATCTTCTTTCTGTTTTTATCTGGGGATATTTGGTTTTTCAACCTAGGCCACAATAAGCTCCAGAACATTTCTTCTTAGATTCTACAAAAGTGTGTTTCCAACCTGCTGAATCAAAATAAAGGCTTATATCTGTGGATTGAATCCACACATCACAAAGCAGTTTCACAGATACCTTCTTTTTAGTTTTTTTCTGAGGATTTTCAGTTTTTCACTATATGCCTCAATGTCCTCCTGAATGTCCCATTGCAGATTCTACAAATAGTTTCCAACATGCTGAATAAAAAAGAAAGATTTAACTCTGTGAGATGAATTCACCCATCACAAAGCAGTTTCACTAACAGATTTTTTCTAGTTCTTTTTCTGGGAATATTCAGATACTACTCATAGGCCTCAAAGGACTCCAAAATGTCCATTCACAGATTCTACAAAAAGAGTGTTTCCAACCTGGTGAATAAAAACAAAGGTTTAACTGTGTGAGATGAATCCACATATCACCAAGCAGTTTCACAGAGAGCTTCTTTCTTGTTTTTAATGGGGATATTCTTTTTATCATTATAGACCTCAATGGGGTAAGAAACATCCCTTTGCAGATTTTACAAAAAAAGGTGTTTCCAACCTGCTGAATCAAAAGAAAGGTTTAACTCTGTGAGATGAATCTACACATCATCAAGCAATTTTACAGATAGTTTCTTTCTTGTTTTTAACAGAGATATTAAGTTTTTCATTATAGACCTCAAGGGGCTCTCAAATGTCCCTTTGCATATTCTAGAAAAAAGGTGTTTCCAACCTGCTAAATCAAAAGAAATGTTTAATTTTGAGAGATGAATATTCATATAACAAAGACGTTTCACAGATAGATTCTATCAAGTTTCTATCAGGGATACTTGGATTTACATCATAGGACTAAAACTGCTAATGATGTGCTTTAGCAAATTCTACAAAAGAGTGTTTCTAACCTGCTAAATCAAAAGAAAGGTTTAATTCCATAAGATGAATCCACACATCACAAGGCAGTTTCACAGATAGATTTTTTCTAGTCTTTATATAGGGATATTTGGTTTTTAACAACAGGCCTCTATGTGCTCTCAAATGTCCCTTAGCAGATTCAACAAAAATTGAGTTTTCCAACCTTCTGAATCAAAAGAAAGGTGTAACTCTGTGAGATGAATTCACACATCACAAAGAAGTTTCACAGATGGTTTCTTTCCACTTTTTATCTGGGGATGTTCAGTTTTTTTCCATAAGCCTCAACAAGATTTAAAATGTTCCTTCACTGATTCCACAAAAAGAGTGTTTCCAACCAGCTGAATCAAAAGAAAAGATTAAAGTGGTGAGATGAATCCGCACAACACAAAGCAGTTTTACATATAGCGTCTAGTTTTTATTTATCTGAGGATATTTGGTTTTTCACCATAGGCCTCGAAGGGCTCCCAAAGGTCCCTTTGCAGATTTTACAGAAAGAGTGTTTCCTAAATGCTCAATCAAAAGAAAAGTTTAACGTGGTGAGATAAATCTACACATCACAAGGCACATTCACAGATAGACTCTTTCTAGTTTTTATCTGGGGATATTCAGTTTTTCATCATAGGCCTCAATGGACTTTCTAGTGTTTTTTTCACAGATTCTGCAAATAGAGTGCTTCCCACCTGCTGAATCAAAAGAAAAGTTTAACTCCGTGAGATAAATACACACATCACAAAGCAGTTTCACAAGTAGATTCTTTCCTGTTTTTATATGGAAATATTCGGTTTTTCTCCTTAAGGTTCTAGGCACTACAAAATTGCCCTTCGCAGATTCTACGAAAACAGCATTTCCAACCTGCTGAATCAAAATAAAGGTTCAACTTTAGGAGATGAATTTATACACCACAAACTAGTTTCACAGATAGTTTCCTCCTAGTTTTTTCCTGGGGATTTTTGGTTTTTCACCATAGGCCTCAATGGGCTCCACAACGTCCCTTTGCAGATTTGTCAAAAAGAATGTTTCCAATCTACTGAAACAAAAGACAGTTTTACTTCTGTGAGATGAATTCACACTCACAAAACAGTTTCAAAGATCGCTTCTTTCAAGTTTTTATCTGGAAATATTTGGTTTTTCAGCGTAGGCCTCAGTGGGCTCCCAAATGTCTTTTCATGGATTCTACAAAAGGAGTGTTTCCAACCTGCTGAATCAACAGAAAGGTTTACCTCTGTGAGGTGAACCCACACATCACAAAGGAATTTCACAGAATTTCTGTTTTTTTTTTTTTTTTTTTTTTTTTTTTTTTTTTTTTTTTTTTTTTTTGTGGGGCATGGGGGATATTCTGTTTTTCACCATAGACCTTCATGGCATCACAAATGTCTTTTCTCATATTCTTAAAAAAGAGTGTTTCCAATCTGATAAATCAAAAGAAAGCTTTAACCCAGGGAGATGAATGCAGACATCAGAAAGCAGTTTCATGGATAGCCTGTTTATAGTGTTTATCTTGGAATATTCGATTTTTCACCATGGGCCTCAAAGGGATGCAAAATGTGACTTCACACATTCTACAAAAGTAGTGTTGCCAACCTGCTGGATCAAAAGACAAGTTTAGCTTTGTGAGATGAATTCACACATCACAAAACAATTTCACAGAGAGCTTCTTTCTAGTTCTTATCTGGGGATATTTGGTTTTTTCCCATAGGCCTCAAAGGACTTTCTCATGTTTCCTTGAAGATTCTACAAAAAGAGTTTTCCCATCCTGATGAATCCAAATAATGCTTAATTTTGTGAGTTTAGTCAACACATCACAAAACAGTTTCACAGGTAGCTTCTTTCTGGTTTTTATATGGGTATGTTGTTTTTTCTCTATAAGTTGCTAGAAGCTCCCAAATTTCCCTTCACAGACTCTGTAAACAGAGTGTTCCCAACAGCTGAATCAAAAGTAAGGTTTAACTCTGTGATATGAATCCACACATTACAAAGCAGTTTCACAGACAGCTTTCTTCTGGTTTTTGTATGGATATTTTTGGTTTTTCACCATAGGCCTCAATGGACTCTAAACTGTGGCTCCACAGATTCTAAAAAACAAAAGTGTTTCCAACCTGCAGAATCAAAAGAAACGTTTTACTCTGAGAGATGAATCCATACATCATGAAGCAATTTCACAGATAGCTTTTTTTTTTTTTTATTGGGGATATTTGGTTTTTCACCATAGGCTTCAAGGAGCTCCAGAATGCACCTTTGCAGATTCTACAAAAAGACTTTTTACAACCTGCTGGAACAAAATAATGGTTTCACTCTGTGAGATGAATCCAATCATGACAAAACAGTTTCACAGATAACTTCTTTCTAGTTTTTATCTTGGGATATTCAATTTCTCACCACTGGCCTCAATAGGCTTCCATATGTCATTTCGGAGATTCCACATAAAGAATGTTTCCAACATGCTGAATCAAAAGAATTTTTCATCTCTGTAAGATGAATCCACACATAACAAAGCAATTTATACACAGCTTCTTTCCACTTTTTATTGGGGATGACTGCTTTTTCGTGATAGGCCTCAAGGGTCTCCCAAATGTTCCTTTGCAGTATACACACACAAAAAAAGATGATTCCAACGCGCCAAATCAAAAGAAAATGTAAATCTGTGAAGTGAATCCAGACATCAAAAGTATTTTAACCGACAGATTCTTTCTAGTTTTTAACTCCAGATATTTCGTATTTCCCCATAGGCCTCAATGGGCTCCAAAATGTCCCTTCGCAGATTCTACTAAAAGATTGTTTCCAACCTTCTGAATCAAAAGCAAGTTTTAACTTGGTGTGTTAAATCCACTCATCAGAAAGCAGTTTCACAGATTGCTTCTTTCTAGTTTTTATCTCAGGATATTCAGATTTTTACTACAGGCCTAAATGGACTTTCAAAAGTGCCTTCACAGATTATAAACAAAGAACATAATCATCATGCTGAATCAAAAGAAACGTTTAACTCTCTGAGATGAATTCATACATCATTAATCACTATCACAGATAGCTTCTTTTTAGTTTTTATATGGGGATACTCCTTTTTTCCCCATAGGCAGCAATGGGCTCTGAAATGTCCCTTCACAGATTCTACTAAAAGACATTTTCCAATCTGCTTAATGAAAAGAAAGGTTTAATTCTGTTAGAGGAATCCATACATCATGAAGCAGTTTCACAGATAGTTTCTTTCTAGTTTTTATCTGGGGATATTCACTTTCTCACCATTGGCCTCAATGAACTCCCAAATGTCCCTTGCCAGATTCTACAAATATGGTGTTTCCCTCCTGCTGAATCAACAGGTAGCTTCAACTCTGTAAGATGAATCCACACATCACAAAGCCGTTTCACAGAGAGCTTCTTTCTAGTTTTTTTTTCTGGAGATATTCAGTTTTTCACCAAAGGTCTCAATGGACTCCCTAACGTCTTTTCACAGATTTTACAAAAAGAATTTTTCTTTTTTTTTAAGTTCTATGGTACATGTGCAAAACGTGCAGGTTTGTTACATATGTATACTTGTAACATGTTGGTGTGCTGCACCCATCAACTCCTCATGACCCATCAACTCTTCATTTACATCAGATATAACTCCCAATGCAATCCCTCCCTACTTCCCCCTCCCCATGATAGGCCCCTGTGTGTGATGTTCCCCTTCCAGAGTCCAAGTAATCTCATTGTTCAGTCCCACCTATGAGTGAGAATATGTGGTGTTTGATTTTCTGTTCTTGCGATAGTTTGCTGAGAATGAAGGTTTCCAGCTGCATCCATGTCCCTACAAAGGACACAAACTCATCCGTTTTTATGGCTGCATAGTATTCCATGGTGTATATGTGCCACATTTTCTTAATCCAGTCTGTCACTGATGGACATTTGGGTAGATTCCAAGTCTCTGCTATTGTGAATAGTGCCACAATAAACATACGTGTGCATGTGTCTTTACAGCAGCATGATTTATAATCCTTTGGGTATATACCCAGTAATGGGATGGCTGGGTCATATGGTATTTCTAGTTCTAGATCCTTGAGGAATCGCCATACTGTTTTCCATAATGGTTGAACTAGTTTACAATCCCACCAACAGTGTAAAACTGTCCCTATTTCTCCACATCCTCTCCAGCACCTGTTGTTTCCTGACTTTTTAAGGATTGCCATTCTAACTGGTTTGAGATGGTATCTCATTGTGGTTTTGAATTGCATTTCTCTGATGGCCAGTGATGACGAGCATTTCTTCATGTGACTGTTGGCTGTATGAATGTCTTCTTTTGAGAAATGCCTGTTCATATCCTTTGCCCACTTTTTAATGAGGTTGTTGTTTTTTTTCTTGTAAATTTGTTTGAGTTCATTGTAGGTTCTGGATATTAGCCCTTTGTCAGATGAGTAGATTGCAAAAATTTTCTCCCATTGTGTAGGTTGCCTGCTCACTCTGATGGTAGTTTCTCTTGCTGTGCAGAGCTCTTTAGTTTAATCAGATCCCATTTGTCAATTTTGGCTTTTGTTGCCATTGCTTTTGGTGTTTTGGACATGAAGTCCTTGCCCATGCCTATGTCCTGAATGGTATTACACAGGTTTTCTTCTAGGGTTTTATGGTAATAGGTCTAACATTTAACTCTCTAATCCATTTTGAATTAATTTTCGTATAAGGAGTAAAGAAAGGATCCAGTTTCAGCATTCTACTTATGGCTAGTCAATTTTCCCAGCACCATGTATTAAATAGGGAATCCTTTCCCCATTTCTTGTTTTTCTCAGGTTTGTCAAAGATCAGATGGCTGGAGATGTGTGGTATTATTTCTGAGGACTCTGTTCTGTTCCATTGGTCTATATCTCTGTTTTGGTACCAGTACCATGCTGTTTTGGTTACTGTAGCCTTGTAGTATAGTTTGAAGTCAGGTAGCGTGATGCCTCCAGCTTTGTCCTTTTGACGTAGGATTGTCTTGGCAATGCGGGCTCTTTTTTGGTTCCATATGAACTTTAAAGCAGTTTTTTTCCAATTCTGTGAAGAAAGTCATTGGTAGCTTGATGGGGATGGCATTGAATTTATAAATTACCTTGGGCAGTAGGATCATTTTCACGATAATGATTCTTCCTATCCATGAGGATGGAATGTTCTTCCATTTGTTTGTGTCCTCTTTTATTTCACTGAGCAGTGGTTTGTAGTTCTCTTTGAAGAGGTCCTTCACATCCCTTGTAAGTTCGATTCCTAGGTATTTTATTCTCTTTGTAGCAATTGTGAATGGGAGTTTACTCATGATTTGGCTCTCTGTTTGTCTGGTTTTGATGTAGAGGAATGCTTGTGATTTTTGCACATTGATTTTATGTCCTGAGACTTTGCTGAAATTTCTTACCAGTTTAAGGAGATTTTGGGCTGAGGTGATGGAGTTTTCTAAATATACAATCATGTCATCTGCAAACAGGGACAAATTGACTTCTTCTTTCCTAACTGAATACCCTTGATTTCTTTCTCTTGCCTGATTGCCCTAGCCAGAACTTCCAACACAATGTTGAATAGGAATGGTGAGAGAGGGCATCTTTGTCTTGTGCCAGTTTTCAAAGGAAATTTCTCCAGTTTTTACTCAGTCAGTATGATATTGGCTGTGGGTTTCTCATAAATAGCTATGATTATTTTGAGATACATTCCATGAATACCGAATTTATTGAGCGTTTTTAGCATGAAGGCTGTTGAATTTTGTCGAAGGCCTTTTCTCCATCTATTGAGATAATCATGTAGTTTTTGTCTTTGGTTCTGTTTATATGCTGGATTACGTTTATTGATTTGCATATATTGACTCAGCCTTGCATACCAGGAATGAAGTCCACTTGATCATGGTGGATAAGCTTTTTGATGTGCTGCTCGATCCGGTTTGCCAGTATTTTATTGAGGACTTTTGCATCGATGTTCATCAGGGAGATTGGTCTAAAATTCTCTTTTTTTGTTGTGTCTCTGCCAGGCTTTGGTATCAGGATGATGTTGGCCTCATAAAATGAGTTAGGGAGGATTCCCTCTTTTTCTATTGATTGGAATAGTTTCAGAAGGAATGGTACCAGCTCCTCCTTGTACCTCTGGTAGAATTCAGCTGTGAATCCATCTGGTCCTGGACTTTTTTTGGTTGGTAGGCTATTAATTGTTGCCTCAATTTCACAGCTTGCTATTGGTCTATTCAGGGATTCAGCTTCTTCCTGATTTAGTCTTGGGAGAGTGTAAGTGTCCAGGAAATTATCCATTTCTTCTAGATTTTCTAGTGTATTTGCATAGAGGTGTGTATAGTGTTCTCTGATGGTAGTTTGTATTTCTGTGGGGTCGGTGGTGATATCTCCTTTATCATTTTTTATAGCATCTATTTGATTCTTCTCTCTTTTCTTCTTTATTAGTCTTGCTAGCAGTCTATCAATTTTGTTGATGTTTTCAAAACCAAATCCTGGATTCATTGATTGTTTGGAAGATTTTTTTGTGTCTCTATCTCCTTCAGTTCTGCTCTGATCTTAGTTAATTCTTGCCTTCTGCTAGTTTTTGAATGTGTTTGCTCTTGCTTCTCTAGTTCTTTTAATTGTGATGTTAGAGTGTCAATTTTAGATCTTTCCAGCTTTCTCTTGTGGGCATTTAGTGCTATAAATTTCCCTCTACACACTGTTTTAAAAGTGTCCCAGAGTTTCTGATATGTTGTATCTTTGTTTTGATTGATTTCAAAGAACATCTTTATTTCTGCCTTCATTTCGCTGTGTACCCAGTAGTCATTCAGGAGCAGATTATTCAGTTTCCATGTAGTTGAGTGGTTTTCAATGAGTTTCTTAGTCCCGAGTTCTAGATTGATTGCACTCTGGTCTGAGAGACAGTTTGTTATAATTTCTGTTCTTTTACATTTTCAGGAGTGCTTACTTCCAAGTATGTGGTCAATTTTGGAATAAGTGTGATGTAGTGCTGAGAAGAATGAATATTCTGTTGATTTGGGGTGGAGAGTTCTGTAGATGCCTATTAGGTCTGCTTGCTGCAGAGCTGAGTTCAATTCCTGGATATCCTTGTTAACTTTCTGTCTCGTTGATCTGTCTAATGTTGACAGTGGGGTGTTGAAGTCTCCCATTATTATTGTATGGGAATCTAAGTCTCTTTGTAAGTCTCTAAGGACTTGCTTTATGAATCTGGGTGCTCCTGTATTGGGTGCACATATATTTAGGATAGTTAGCTCTTCCTCCTGAATTGATCCCTTTACCATTATGTAATGACCTTCTTTGTCTCTTTTGATCTTTGATGGTTTAAAGTCTGTTTTATCAGCGACTAGGATTGCAACCCCTGCTTTTTTTTGTTCTCCATTTGCTTGGTAGATATTCCTCCGTCCCTTTATTTTGAGCCTATGTATGCCTCTGCATGTGAGATGGATCTACTGAATACAGCAAATTGATGGGTCCTGACTCTATCCAGTTTGCCAGTCTGTGTCTTTTAATTGGACCATTTAGTCCATTTACATTAAGGTTAATATTGTTATGTGTGAACTTGATCCTGCCATTATGATATTAACTGGTTATTTTGCTCGTTAGTTGATGCAGTTTCTTCCTAGCCTTGATGGTCTTTACATTTTGGCATGTTTTTGCAATGGCTGGTACCGGTTGTTCCTTTCCATGTTTAGTGCTTCCTTCAGGGTCTCTTGTAAGGCAGGCCTGGAGGTGACAAAATCTCTAAGCATTTGCTTATCTGTAAAGGATTTTATTTCTCCTTCACTTATGAAACTTAGTTTGGCTGGATATGAAATTCTGGGTTGAAAATTCTTTTCTTTAAGAATGTTGAATATTGGCTCCCACTCTCTTCTGGCTTGTAGAGTTTCTGCTGAGAGCTCTGCTGTCAGTCTGATGGGCTTCCCTTTGTGGGTAACCCGACCTTTCTCTCTGGCTACCCTTAAGGGTTTTTCCTTCATTTCAACTTTGGTGAATCTGACAATTATGTGTCTTGGAGTTGCTCTTCTCGAGGAGTATCTTTGTGGCATTCTCTGTATTTCCTGAATTTGAATGTTGGCCTGCCCTACTAGGTTGGGGAAGTTCTCCTGGATGATATCCTGTAGAGTGTTTTCCAACTTGGTTCCATTTTCCCCCTCACTTTCAGGCACCCCAATCAGACGTAGATTTGATCTTTTTACATAATCCCATACTTCTTGCAGGCTTTGTTCATTTCTTTTTCTTCTTTTTTCTTTTGGTTTCTCTTCTCACTTCATTTCATTCATTTGATCCTCAATCGCTGATACTCTTTCTTCCAGTTGATTGAGTCAGTTACTGAAGCTTGTGGATTTGTCACGTATTTCTCATGTCATGGTTTTCTTCTCTCTCAGTTTGTTTATGGCCTTCTCTGCATTAATTATTCTAGTTATCAATTCTTCCACTCTTTTTTCAAGGTTTTTAGTTTCTTTGTGCTGCATACGTAATTCCTCCTTTATCTCTGAGAAGTTTGATGGACTGAAACCTTCTTCTCTCATCTCGTCAAAGTCATTCTCTATCCAGCTTTGATCCGTTGCTGGCGATGAGCTGCGTTCCTTTGCAGGGGGAGATGTGCTCTTATTTTTTGAATTTCCACATTTTCTGCCCTGCTTTTTCCCCATCTTTGTGGTTTTATCTGCCCCTAGTCTTTGATGATGGTGACGTACTGATGGGATTTTGGTGTGGGTGTCCTTCCTGTTTGTTAGTTTTTCTTCTAACATTCAGGACCCTCAGCTGTAGGTCTGTTGGAGATTGCTTGAAGTCCACTCTAGACCCTGTTTGCCTGGGTATCAGCAGCAGAGGCTGCAGAAGATAGAATATTGCTGAACAGCGAGTGTAACTGTCTGATTCTTGCTTTGGAAGCTTCCTCTCAGGGGTTTACTCCACCGTGTGAGGTGTGGGGTATCGGTCTACTCCTAGTGGGGGATGTCTCCCAGTTAGGCTACTCAGGGGTCAGGGACCCACTTGAGCAGGCATTCTGTTCATTCTCAGATCTCAACCTCCATGTTGGGAGATCCACTGCTCTCTTCAAAGCTGTCAGACAGAGTCATTTGCGTCTGCAGGGGTTTCTACTGTTTTGTTGTTGTTGTTGTTGTTGCTGTTGATTAGCTGTGCCCTGTCCCCAGAAGTAGAGTCAACAGAGACAGACAGGGCTTTTTGAGCTGCTGTGAGCTCCACCCAGTTCGAGCTTCCCAGAGGCTTTGTTTACATACTTAATCCTCAGCAATGGTGGGCACCCCTCCCCCAGCCTCGCTGCTGCCTTACCCTTAGATCGCAGACTGCTGTGCTAGCAATGAGGGAGGCTCCGTCGGCCAGCATGGGACCCTCCCGGCCAGTTGTGGAATATAATATCTTGGTGTGCCCATTTGCTAAGACCCTTGGTACAGCGCAGTCTTGGGGTGGGAGTTACCAGATTTTCCAGGTGTTGTGTGTCTCAGTTTCCCTGGCTAGGAAAATGGATTCCCTTCCCCCTTGCACTTCCCAGATGAGGGATGCCTCGCCCTGCTTCAGCTCTCACTGGTCGGGCTGCAGAAGCTGACCAGGACCGATTGTCCAGCACTCTCTAGTTAGATGAACCCAGTACCTCAGTTGAAAATGCAGAAATCACCTTTCTTCTGTGTCACTGGAGCTGGGAGCTGGAGACTGGAGCTGTTCCTATTCGGCCATCTTGCTCTGCCCCACAAAAAAATTTTTCAAGCCACGTGAATCAAAAGAAAGGTGTAACTCCGTGAGATAAATCCACTCATCAGAAAGCATTTTCACAGATAGCTTCTTTCTAGTTTTCATTTGAGTATCTTCTGCTTTTCCTCTTTTACCCCAGTGGGCTCCCAAATGTCCCTTTGCAGATTCTACTAAAAGAGTGCTTTAAACTTGCTGAATCAAAAGAAAGGTTTAATTCTGTGAGATAAATGTACACATCATAAAGTAGTTGTTCAGATAGCTTCATTTTAGTTTTTATCTGGGGATATTTCTTTTCTTACCTCAATCAGCTTTCAAAAGTCCCTTTGCAGATTCTACAAAAGGAGTGTTTCCAGCCTGCTGAATCAAAAGAAAGATTTAGCTTTGCGAGATAGATCCACACATCACCAAGCAGTTTCCCAGATTTTCTTTTCTTTTCTTTTCTTTCTTTTTTTTTTTTTTAAATCGGGGATATTCAGTTTTTCATCACAGGCATCAAGGGAATCCCAAATGGTTTTTATCTGAGGATGTTTGGATTTTCCCCATAGGGAGCAATTTGCTCCCGAATTTCCTTGCACAGATTCTACAAAAAGATTGTTTCCTACCTGCTGAATCAAAAGAAACCTTTAACTCTGTCAGATGAATCCACACATCACAAAGCAGTTTCACATATATCTTCTTTCTAGTTTATATCTGGTAATATTCAGTTTTTCACCATAAACCTCAATGGGCTCTTGAATCTCCTTTTGCAGATTTACAAAAAGAGTGTTTCCTACCTGCTGAATCAAAAGACAGGTTTAAATTTCTGTGATGAATCCACGCATCACAAAGCAGTTTCAGAGATAGCTTCTTTCTGGTTCTCACCTGTGAGTATTCAGTTTTTCATCATAGGCCTCAATGCACTCCCGAATATCGCTTTACAGATTCTATCAAAAGAGTGTTTCCAACCTGCTGAATTAAAAAAACAGTTTGAATCTCTGAGATGAGTCCACACATCATAAAGCAGTTTCACAGATACCTTCTTTCTAGTTTTTACCAGGGGCTATTTCTTTTTTCATCATAGACCTCAATTGACTTCCAAATGTTCCTTTGCAGATTCTACAAAAAGAATGTTTCTAACCTGCTGTATCAAAAGAAAGGTTTAACCCTGTGAGATGGATCCACACATTACCAAACAATTTCACATAATTTTTTTCTTATTTTTATCAGGGATATTTGGTTTCCCATCATAGACATCAAGAGGCTCCCAAATGTCTCTTTTGCAGATGCTGCAAAATAAGTGTTCCCAACCTTCTAAATCAAAAGAAAGGTTTAACTCTGTGATATTAGACCAAACATCACAAAGCAGTTTCACAGATTTCTTCTTTCTAGTATTTTTGTTTTTTACCATAGACCGCAATGGTCTACAAAGTGTCCCTTCATAGATTCTACAAAAACTGTGTTTCTAACCTACTGAATCAAAAGAAAGGTTTAATTCTGTGAGATAAATCTGCACATCACAAAGCAGTTTCACATATAGCTACTTCCTACTTTTTATCTGAGGATATTCACATTTTCACCATAGATCTCAATGGACTCCTGAATGTCCCTTTGCAGATTCTACAAAAAGAAGTTTCTAATCTCCTGAATCAAAGGAATGTTTTCTCTGTGAGATGAATCCACACATTACAAAGCAATTTCACATAAAGCTTCTTTCTAGTTTTTAATCTGGCAATATTTGGTTTTTCATTATAGGCCTCAATGGGCTCTGGAATGTTCCTTCACAGATTCAGTGGAAAGATTGTTTCCAAACTGCTGAATACACAGAAATATTTAACTCTGTGAGATGAGTCCACACATCACAAAGCAGTTTCACACATAACTTCTTCATAATTCTTTTCTGGGGTTGTTCAGCTTTGCACTACAGGACTCAATTGGCTCCAGATATCCATTTGCAGATTCTACCAAAAGAGTTTTTCCAACCTGATGAATCAAAAGAAAGGTTTAAATCTATGAGATGAGCCCACATATCAAAAGCAGTTTCACAGATAACTTCTTTCTAGTTTTTATCTGGGGATATTAAGTTTTTCACCATAGGCCACATTGGGCTCCTGAATGTCCCTTCAAAAATTCTACAGAAGAGTGTTCCCAAACTGCTGGATCAAAAGAAAGGTTTAACTCTCTGAGATGAACCCATACATCACAAAAGAGTTTCACAGATAGCTTCTTTCCACATTTTATTTGAGATACTTGTTTTTTCACCATAGGCCTCAATGGGGTCCCAAATGTCCCTTTGCAGATTATACAAAAAGAGTGCTTCCAATCTGCTAAATCAAAAACAAGTTTTAACTCTGTGAGTTGAATCCATGCATCACAAGGCAGTTTCACTGATAGCTTCTTTCTGGTATATATATGGGGATATTTGGGTTTTTGCCATAGGTCTCAATAAGCTCCTGATTGTCTTCTTGCAGACTCTATAATATAAGGGTTTCCAACATGCTGAATCAAAAGAAAGGTTTCACTGTGAGAAGAATCCACACATCACAAAGCAGTTTCATAGATAGCTTCTTTCTAGTTTGTTTCTGGGAATATTCATTTTGTTTATCGTAAGCTTCAAGGGACTTTTGAATATCCCTTCACTAGTTTTTCAGAAAGAGTGTTTTTAATTTGCTGAATCAAAAGAAATTTTTAACTCTGTGAGATGCATATACACATCACAAAGTAGTTTCACAGATACCTCCTTACCTCCTTCCAGTTTTTATCTGGGGATACTTCTATTTTCACCATAGTCCTCAATTGGCTTTTGAATGTGCCTTCACAGATTCTACAAAAAGAATTTTTTCTTGATTCAAACTGCTGAATCAAAAGAAAGTTTTAACTTTGTAGATGGATCCACACATCCCCAAGCATTTTAACAGATTTTTTTTCTTGTTTTTATCAGAGGTATTTTGTTTTTCATCACAGGCATCAAGGGGCTTTCAAATGTTCCATCACAGATTCTACAAAATGAGTGTTCCCAACCTTCTAAATCAAAAGGAAGATTAACTCTGTGAGATTAGACCACACTTTACATAGCAATTTCACAGATTTCCTCTTTCTAGTATTTATGTATGGATATTCAGTTTTCCACACAGGCCTTAATAATCTACTGAATGTCGCTTTGCAGATTTTCCAAAAAAAAAAAAACAAAAAAGTGTTTCCAATCTGCTGAATCAAAAGAAAGTTTTAACACTGTGATATGAATCCACACATCACAAAGCAGTTTCACAGATAGCTTTTTTGCAATTTTTATCTGAAGATATTCAGTTTTTCACCATAGGTCACAATGGTCTCTTGATGTCCATTTGCAGATTTACAAAAAGACTGTTTTCTATCTGCTGAATCAAAAGATAAGTTTAAGTTTGTGAAATGAATCCACCCATCCCAAAGCAGTTTCACACATAGCTCGTTTTTAGTTTTTATCTGGGAATATCCAAATTTTCACCACAGGACCCAATAGGCTCTCAAATATCACTTCTCAGATTTTACAAAAAGATTGTTTCTTTCCAGCTAAATCAAAAGAAAGGTTTAACTCTGTGAGATGAATCCACACATCACAAAGTAGTTTCACACATAGCTTCTTTCTAGTTTTTATGTGGAGATATTTGATTTTCACTCTAGGCAGCAAAAGCTCCCAAATGTCCCTTCATAGATTCAACAAAAAAGTATTTCCTACCTGCTGAGTCACAAGAAAGTTTTAACCCTGTGAGATGAATTCAAACATCACAAAGTAGTTTCTCAGATAGCTTCTTTCAAGTTCTTATCTGGGGATATCCGGTGTTTCACCATAGGTAGGCCTCAATGTGCTCTCAAATGTCCCATATCAGATTCTACAAAAAGACAGTTTCCTACCTGCTAAATCAAAAGAAAAGTCTAACTCTGTAATTTGAATCCACACATCACAAAACAGTTTCACAGATAGCTTCTTTCTAGTTTTTATCTAGGGATACTTCTTTTTTCACCATAGGCATCAATTGGCTTCTGAATGTCCTTTCACAGATTCTACAAAAAGAGTGTTTCCAACCTGCTGTATCAAAAGAAATGTTTAATTCTAGGAGATGGATTGACACATCACCAAGCAGTTTCTTTTTTCTTTTTCTTTTCTTTTTTTTTTTTGTGGATGGAGTCTTGCTCTGTCACCCAGGCTGGAGTGCAGTGGCATGTTCTCGGCTCACTGCAAGCTCCGCCTCCTGGGTTCATGCCATTCTCCTGCCTCAGCCTCCTAAGTATCTGGGACTGCAGGCACCCACCATTACACTAGGCTAATTTTTTGTATTTTTTTTTAAGTAGAGATGGAGTTTCACCATGTTAGCCAGGATGGTCTCGATCTACTGGCCTCTTGATCCGTCCACCTTGGCCTTCCAAAGTGCTGGGATTACAGGCATGAGCCACCATGCCTGGCCACACCAAGCAGTTTCACAGGCATTTTTTTCTTGTTTTTATTGGGGTTATTCTGTTTTCCATCATAGGCCTTAAGGGGCTCCCAAATGTCCCACTGCAGATTCTACAAAATGAGTGTTCCCAAACTTCTAAATCAAAAAAAAAAGTGTAAATCTGTGTATATTAGATGAAATATCACAAAGCAGTGTCACAGATTTCTTCTTTCTACCATTTACCTGAGGATATTCAGTTTCCACAATAGGCCTCAATAATCTCCTGAATGTCCCTTTACAGCCTCTAAAAAAAGAGTGTTTCCAACTTGATGAATCAAAAGAAAGGTTTAACTCTGTGAGACAAATCCACACATCACAAAGCAGTTTCATAGACAGCCTCCTTCAAATTTTGTCTAATAATATTCAGGTTTTCACCATGATCTTCAATGGGCTCCCAAATGTCCCTTTGCAGATTCTACAAAAACTGTGTTATCAACCTGCTGAATCCAAATACAGGTTTAATTCCGTGAGATGAATCCACACATCACAAAGCAGTTTCACAGATAGCTTCTTCTAGTTTTCTATCTGGAGATATTCACATTTTCACCATAGGACACAATGAGCTCCCAAATATCCCTTTGCAGATTTACAAAAAAAAGTTTCCTACCTGGTGAATCCAAAGACAAGTTTACCTTTGTGAGATGAGTCCACACATCACAAAGCAGTTTCACAGAGAACAACTTTCTAGTTTTTATCGGGGGATTCAGGGGACATTTGGTTTTTCACCACAGTTTTTAATGGGTTCCTGAGTTTCTCTTCATATATTCTACAAAAAAGAGTGTTTCCAACTTCCTGAATCAAAAGAAAGGTTCAATCCTGTGAGATGAATTCAACCTTTACAAAGCAGTTTCACAGATAACTTTTTCCCACTTTTTATCTGGGGATATTCAGTTGGTCAACACACACTGAAAGCAGTTTCACATGTAGCTTCTTTCTAATTTTTATCAGGAGTTATTTCGTTTTTCACCATTTGCTTCAATGGGCTTTCAAATGTTCTTTCAAAGATTCTAGAAAAAGTGTGTTTCCATCCTGCTGAATCAAAAGAAAAGTTTACTCTGTGAGATGAAACCACACATCACAAAGCAGTTTCACAGATAGTGTTTTACTAGTTTTTTTCTGGGCATATTCTGTTTTTCACCATAGGCCCCAATGGGCTTCTGAATGTCCCTTTGCAGATTCTACATAAAGAGTGCTTCAAACCTACTTAATCAAAAGAAAGATTTTACTCTCTGAGATGAATCAACACATCACAAAGCAGTTTCACAGATAACTTCTTTCTACTTTTTATTAGGGGAAATTCAGCTTTTCACCATAGGTCCCAATGGCTTTCAGAATATTTTTTCGCAGATTCTATCAAAAGAGATTTCCAGCATGCTGAATCCAAAGAAAGGTATAATTTTGTGAAATGAATCCCCACATCACAAAACAGTTTCACAGATAGCTTCTTTCTATTTTTCATCTGAGGATATTTGGTTTTACGTCCTAAAATGTCCCTTCACACATTCTAAAAAAAAAAGGGTGCTTCCAGACTGCTGAATCAAAAGAAAAATTTCACTCTGTGAGCTCAATCCGTACAATATTTTGTATTTCAAAATATTCGGTTTTCACTATAGGCTTCAGTGGGCTCCACAATGTCCTTTCATAGATTCTATAGAAAGCATGCTTCCAAAGTACTAAATCAAAATAAAAGTTCAAGACTGTGAGCTGAATGCACATACCACAAGGGAGTTTCACAGTTATCTGCCGTCTAGTTTTTATTTCAGTGTATTCAGTTTTTCACTACAATTTTCAGTATGCTCCAAAATGTCCCTTCACAGTTTCTACGAAACGAGTGTTTCCAAACTTCTGAATAAAATGTAAGGTTTAACTCTGGGAGATGAATACACATGTCACAAAACAGTTTCACAGATAGTATCTTCATATTTTGTATCTGCATATATTCAATTTTTCACTACAGTTTTCAGTGGATTCCAAAATATCCCTTTGCAGATCCTACAAAAACAGTGTTTCCAACATTCTGAATGAAAAGGAAGGTCTGACCCTGTAAGCTGAATGCACACATTACAAAGCAGTTTCACAGAGAACCTCTTTCTGGTTTTTATCATGAAACATTCAATTTTTCATTATAGACCTTACTGTGCCATGAAATATCCTCATGCATATTCTGCAAAAAAAGGTTTTCAAATCTGCTGAATCAAAAGTAATGTTTAACTCTCTCAGTTGAATGCACACATCACCAAGCAGTTTTCAGATAGCTTCCTTATTGTTTTTATATTGGGATATTCACTTTTCCACTAAGGGCCTCAATGCACTCTGAAATATCACTTCACTTTTGCAAAAATAGTGTTTCCAACCTGCTGGATCAAAATTAAGTTCTCACTCTGTGAGCTGAATCCACATATCACAAAGCAGTTTCATAGATAGCTTTTTCCTAGTTTTTATTCCAGAATATTTGTTTTTGTTCTATAGGCATCAAGGCAATCTGAAATATTCCTTCACTTCTTCTACCAAAAGAGTGTTTCCAACCTGCTGAATAAAATGTACAGTTTATCTCTATGTGCTGAATTCACACATCACACAGCAGTTATACAGATAGCTTCTTTCTAGTTTTTATTTTGGATATTCTGTTTTTCACTATAGGCCTCAGTAGGCTCTGAATCGTCCTTGTGCAGATTCTACAAAAAGAGTGTTTTAACCTGCTGAATCAAAAGAGAAGTTTCAATCCATGAGCTGACTGCACACATCACAAACCAGTTTCACAGAGAGCTTCTTTCTTGTTTTTATCTCACGATATTTGATTTTTCATTATAGGCCTTACTGTGCCCCGAAATATCCCCTTACATATTCTACAAAAAGAGTTTTTCAAAACTGCTGAATCAAAAGTAATGTTTAACTCTCTCAGCTGAATGCACACAACACCAAGCAGTTTCAGATAGCTTCCTTCCAGTTTTTATCTCAGGATATTCGGTTTTTTACTATAGGCTTCAATCAGCTCCAAAATGTTCCTTTGCAAGTTATACAAAAAGTGTGTTTCCAAACTCGTGACTCAAAAGTAAAGTTTAGCTCTGTGAACTGAATACACATGTCACAAAGCAGTTTCACAGATATCTTCTTTCCAGTTTTTATTTTGGGATATTCAACTTTTCACTCTTAAGTGTCAGGGGGCTCTGAAAATATTGCTTTGCAGATTCTTCAAAAGAGTGTTTTCAACATGCTGAAACAAAAGAATGGTTTACCTTTCTGAGTGGAAACACACATGACAAAGCGGTTTCACAGATAGTTTCTTTCTACTTTTTGTCATGGGATACTCAGTTTTTCACTTTAGGCCTCAATGCCTTTTACAATAGCCTTTGCAGGTTCTACAGAAAATGTTTCCAAACTGCTGAATCAAAAGTAAGGTTTAACTCTGTGAGCTGAATGCATACATCACAAAGCAGTTTCACAGAAGGCTTCTTTCTAGTTTTTACTTTGGATACTCCGTTTTTCACTGTAGGCCTCAGTGGGCTTCAAAGTGTCCCTTCACACATTCTACAAAAAGAGTGTTTCCAACCTGCAGAATCAAAAGTAAGGTTTAACTCTCATCTGAATGCATATGTCACAAAACATTTTCACATGTATCTTCTTTGTAGTTTTTATTGTGGGCTATTCAGTTTTTCACTAAAGGCCTCAATGTCCTCCCAAATGTCCTTTCACAGATTCTACAAAAAGAGTATTTCAAAACTGCTGAATCAAAAGTAAGGTTTATCTCTATGAGCTGAATGCACACATCAGAAAGCAGCTTCACAGATAACTTCTTTCTAGTTTTTATTTTGGATATTCCATTTTTAACTATAGGCCTCAGTAGGCTTTGAATTGTCCCTTTGCAGATACTACAAAAGGAGTGCTTCAACCTGCTGCCTCCAAAGACAGATTTCAATTCATGAGCTGAATGTACACATCACACTGCAGTTTCACAGATAGTGTCTTTTTAGTTTTTTTCGTGGGACATTTAGTTTTTAACTATAGTCCTCAATGCCCATCAAACATGTCCCTTCACAGATATTACACAAAGAATGTTTCCAAAATGCTGAATCAAAAGTAAGGTTCATCTTCATAAATGGAATGCAAACATCAAAAAGCAGTCTCACAGATACACTATTTCTAGTTTTCATTTCAGGATATTTGGTTTTACAGTATAGACCTTACTGCACTTCAAAATATAGCTTCACAGATTCTACAAAAAGAGTGTTTCCAAACTATCGAGTCAATAGAAAAGTTTAACTGTGTGAGCTGAATCCACACATCACAAAGCAGTTTCACAGATAGCTCCTTTGTACTTTTTATCTGAGGTATTTGGTTTTTCCCCATAGGCCTCAATGGGCTCCACAAAGTAGTTTCACAGATAATGTCTTTCTAGCTTTTACCATGAAATATTCAGTTCTTGACTACAGATCTTACTAGGCCCTGAAATATGCCTTCACAGATTATACACAAAAAGAGTGTTTCAAAACTTCTAAATTAAAAGAAAGGTGTAACTTTGTGAGATGAATGCACACATCACAAAGCAGTTTCATAGATGGCTTCTTTCTAGTTTTTATTGAGGGATATTTGGTTTTTCACTATAGGCCTAGTGAGCACCAAAATGTCCCTTACAGATTCTACAAAAGAATGTTTCCAACCTGCTGAATTAAAAGAAAGGTTTTACTTTTTATCCTAATACACACATCACAAAGCAGTTACAAAAATAGCTTCTTCTTGGTTTTTATCTAAGGATATTCGATTTGTCATCATAATCCTCAAGGTCCTCTGAAAAGTCCCTTCACAGATTCTACAAAAAAGCATTTCCAAACTGTTGAATGAAAATTAAAGTTTAACTCTTTGAGATGAATGCACACATCACAAAGCAGTTTCACAGGTAGCTACTTTCCAGTTTTTATTTTGAAATATATGTTTTTTTTACTGTAGATCTTAGTGGGATGCGAAAGGTCCCCTTGTAAATTTCACAAAAAGAATGTTTCCAAACTACTGAATCAAAAATAAGGTTTAGCTCTGTTGTCTGATAGCACATGTCACAGAGCGATCTCACAGATAGCTTCTTTCTAGTTTTTGTCTAAGGATATTCAGTTTTTCACTATAATCTTCAAGGCCTTCTGAAATGTCCCTTTGCATATTGTACAAAAAGAGTGTTTGCAAACTGTTGAATCAAAAATAAGGTTTAACTCTGTGAGATGAATGCACACATCACAAAACAGTTTCACAGATAGCTTATTTTTAGCTTTTTATTTCAGAATATTTGGTTTTTTACTATATTCCTCAGTGGGCTCTGAAGTGTCCCTTTGCAGATTCTACAAAAACAGTGTTTCCAACCTGCTGAATTAAAAGTAAGGTTTAACTCTGTGAATCAAATGCACACAACACAAGACAGTTTCACAGATTTCTTCTTTCAAGTTTTTATTTAGGGATATTTGGTTTTTCACTATAGGCCTCAGTGGGCTCTGAAATGTCCCTTTGCACAGTCTATGAAAAGAATGTTTCAACCTGCTGAATCAAAAGAAATGTTTCCTCCCCTAAATGTCCCTTCTCTGATATCACAAATACTGTGTTTCCAAACTGCTGAATCAAAAGAAAGGTTTAACTCTGTGAGCTGAATCCCCATATCACAAAGCAGTTTCACAGACAGCTTCTTTCTAGTTTTTATCACGGAATATACAGATTTTCACTATAGGCCTTAATGCCCTCTGAAATATCACTGAGCTCTGAAATATGTCTTAGTAAATTCTACAAAAAGAGTGTTTCCCACTTGCTGAATCAAAACAAAGGTTTAACTCTGTGAGATGAATCCACACATCACAAAGCAGTTTCACATAGCGTTTCTTTCTAGTTTTTATCTGGAAATATTTGGAACCTCAAGGGGTTCCAAAATGTTTCCTCACAAATTCTACAAAAAGAGTGTTTCCAATTTACAGAATAAAAAGAAAGGTTCAACTCACTGAGCTGAATAGACACATCACAAAGCAGTTAAACAGAGGTTTTTTCAAGTTTTAATCGTGGGATATTTAATTTTTCACCATAGTCTGCAGTGGGCTCCAAAATGTCCCTTCACAGATTTTACAAAAGTAGTGTTTCTAACCTGCTGAATAAAAAGATAGGTTTAACTCTGTGAGCTGAATCCACACATCACAAAGCAGTGTCACAGATAGCTTTTTCCTAGTTTTTATTGTGGAATATTCAATATTTGATTATTAGCCTCAGTGGGATTTGGAATGTCCCCTTGCAGTTTCCACAAAAAGAGTGAGTCCAACCTGCTACATCAAAAGAGACATTTAACTCTGTAAGCTGAATCCACACATCACAAAGCAGTTTCACAGACAGCTTCTTTCTAGTTTTTATCGTGGGATATTTGATTTTCCAATATAAGCCTCAGTTCACTCTGAAATGCCTCTTCACAGTTTCTACAAAAGGAGGGTTTCCAACCCTCTGAATCCAATAAAGGGTTTAACTGTGTTAGCTGAAACCACACACACATCACAAAGCAGTTTCACAGATATCTTCTTTCTATTCTTTTGAGTTTTTATCAGGGGATATTCTGATTTTCACTATAGACCTCTGTGGGCTCTCAAATGTTCCCTCACAAGTACTACTAAAAAACTGTTTTCATTTTGCTGGATAAAAATGAAGGTTTAACTTTATGAACTGAATCCAAACATCACAAAACAGTTTTAAAGATTGTCTCTTTCTAGTTTTTTTCCACAGGATATTCTGTTTTTCACTGTAGGTCTCAGTAGGGTTTGAAATATACCTTCACAGATTATTTTAAAAAAAGATTTACAACCTGCTGAATCAAAAGAAAGGTTTAACTCTGTGAGCTGAATCCACACACCATGAAACAGTTTCACAGATAGCTTCTTTTAAGTATTTGTCACAGCATATTTGTTTTTTCACTATAGGCCTCAGTAAACTTTAAAATATGTGCTCACAGATTCTACAAATAAAGTGTTTCAAATCTGCTAAATCATGGCAAACTTTTACAACTGAATATGAAAATGAAAAAGCATTTTCAAAGATAGCTTATTTCTAGTTTTTGTCACTGGATGTTCAAGTTTTCAATGTAGGCCTCAGTGGGCTCTGAAATGTTCATTCTCCCATTCTGCAAATAGAGTGTTTCCAACCTTCTGTATCAATAGGAAGGCCTCATTCTGCGAGCTTAATCCACAAATCAGAAAGCACTTTCACAGATAGCTTCTTTCCTGTTTTTATCATGGAATATTTGGTTTTCTAACCACAGGCCTCAATGGGCTCTAAAATGACCCTTGTCAGATTCTACAAAAAGAGTTTTTCCCACCTGCCGCATCAAAAGGAAGGTTTACTACTGTACTTAATACACAAATAACAAAGCAATTTCACAGATTGCTTTTTTCTAGTTCTTATCATGGGATATTCAGTTTTTAACTATTGACCACAGTGGGCTCCGAAACATCCCTTTGCAGAATCTACAGTAATAGTGTTTCATACCTGCTAAATCAAAGGAAAGGTTTAACTCTGTGAGCTGAATCAACATATTAAAATGTAGTTTCACAGATATTTTATTTTTATATTTGTTGTGGGATATTCTTTTATTTACAGTAGGCTGCAGTGGCCTTTGAAATGTTTCTTTGGAAATTCTGCAAAAAGTGTATTTCCAACATGCTCAAACAAAACAAAGGTTTATCTCTGTGAGCTGAATCCTCACGTCACAAAGTAGCTTCACAGAAAACCTTTTTCTAGGTTTTATCACAGGATATTCAGGTTTTCACTATAGGCCTCAGAAGGCTCTGAAATGTCCCTTCCTGTATTCTACAAAAAGAGTGTATCCAACCTGCAGAATCATAAAAACAGTTTATCTCTGTGAGCTGAATCCACACATCACAAAGCAGTTTTTCAGATAGCTTCTTTCTAGTTTTCATCGTGAGATATTCAGTTTGGGGGCTTCAAAAAATCTCTTTGAGGATTCTACCAAAAGAGTGTTTCCACACTGCTGAATCAAAAGAAAGTTTTATCTTTGTAAGTTGAATGCAGACATCACAAAGTACTTTTTACAGAGAGCTTCTTTCTAGTTTTTGTCATGGAATATTCGGTTATTCACCTCAGTCATCAGCGAACTCTGAAATATCCTTTCACACACTGTACAAAATGAATGTTTTCAATCTGCAGAATGAAAAGATGTTTAACACTGTGAGCTTAGTGTACACATCTAAAACAATTTCACGGATATCTTCTTTCTAATTTTTATCACAGGATCTTCTGTTTTTGACTATAGGTCTCACTGCATTCTGAAATGACTCTTCGCAGATTCTAAAATAGAGATTTTTCCAACCTACTGATAAAAGACAAAGGTTTACCACTGTGAGCTGAATCCACACACATGTCACAAACAGTTTCACAGATACCATCTTACTAGTTTTTATCACTTGATATTTGATTTTTCACTATTGACCTCAGTGGGCTCCAAAATGTCCCTTCACAGATTCTACAATAAGAATGTTTCACATCTGCTGAAACAAAGGGAAGTTTTAACTCTGTGAGTTTAATCAACACATCAAAAATCAGTTTCACAGATAGCTTCTTTTTAGTTTTTACTGTGAAATGTTCAGTTATTTACTGTAAGCCTCAGTGGTCTTCGAAATGTTTCCTCACAGATTCTACAAAAAGAGTGTTTCCAACCTGCTGAATCAAAACAAAAGTTTATCTCTGTGAGCTGAATCCATACATCACAAAGCAGTTTCACAGATAGCTTCTTTCTAGTTTATACCACAGGATATTCAGTTTTCCATTATAAGCCTCAGTGCACTCTGAAATGCCTCTTTGCAGATTTTACAAATGTAGGGTTTCCATCTTGCTGAATCAAAAGAAAGGTTTAATTCTGTCAGCTGAAATCATACACACATCACAGAGCAGTTTCACAGATACATTTTTCTAGTTTTTATTGGCAAATACTCTGATTGCCACTAAAGGCCTCTGTGGGCTCTTATATGTCCCTTTGCAAATTCTACCAAAAGAGTGTTTCCAACCTGCTGGATAAAAAGAAAGGTTTAAATCTGGAAGCTGAATTCAAACATCACAAAACCATTTTGAATATTTTTTCTTTCTGGTTTTTGTCACAGGATATTCTGTTTTTCCTGTAGGCCTCAGTGGGCTCCAAAATGTACCCTCACAGACTCTCAAAGAAGAGGGTTTACAACCTGCTGAATCAAAAGAAATGTTTATCTTTGTGAGCTGAATCCACAAACCACAAAACAGTTGCATGGATAGCTTTTTTGTTTTGTTTTTTGAGATGGAGTCTTGCTCAGTCACCCAGGCTCCAGTGCTGTGGCGTGATTTTGGCTCACTGCAAGCTCTGCCTCTTGGGTTCACACCGTTCTCCTGCCTCAGCCTCCTGAGTAGCTGGGACTACAGGCACCTGCCACCACGCCCAGCTAATTTTTCTTTTTTTGTATTTTTAGTATAGACAGGGTTTCACCATATTAGCCAGGATGGTCTCGATCTCCTGACCTCGTGATTCACCCACCTCAGCCTCCTAAAGTGCTGGGATTATAAGTATGAGCCAACAGATAGTTTCTTTTAAGTCTTTGTTGGAGGATATTTGTTTTTTCACTGTTAGGCCTCAGTAAGCTCTGAAATGTCTGTTTGCAGATTCTACAAAAAAAAAAAAAAGTGTTTCTAATCTGCTAAATCACAAGAAACTTT
>NC_045442.1:91682532-91697171 GCF_002776525.5 Piliocolobus tephrosceles | reverse complement strand
AAGAACATACCATGCTCATGGATAGGCAGAATCAATATTGTGAAAATGGCCATACTGCCCAAGGTTATTTATAGATTCAATGCCATCCCCATCAAGCTACCAATGAGTTTCTTCACCGAATTGGAAAAAATGCTTGAAAGTTCATATGGAACCAAAAAAGAGCCCGCGTTGCCAAGACAATCCTAAGTCAAAAGGACAAAGCCAGAGGCGTCACGCTACCTGACTTCAAACTATACTACAAGGCTACAGTAACCAAAACAGCATGGTACTGGTACCAAAACAGAGATATAGACCTATGGAACAGAACAGAGTCCTCAGAAATAATGCCACACATCTACATTTAAGTCTTTAATACATCTTGAGTTAGTTTTTGTAGAAGGTGTAAGGAAGGGATCCAGTTTCAGCTTTCTATATACGGCTAGCCAGGTTTCCCAACATCACTTATAAAAAAGGGAATCCTTTCCTCGTTTCTTGTTTTTGTCAGGTTTGTCAAAGATCAGTTGGTTGTAGATGTGTGGTATTATTTCTGAGGCCTCTGTCCTGTTCCATTGGTCTACATCTCTGTTTTGGTACCAGTACCATGCTGTTTTGGTTACTGTAGCCTTGTAGTATAGTTTGAAGTCAGTTTTTTTCGTTTTGCTTAGTATTGTCTCGGCAATGAGTGTTCTTTTTTGTTCCATATGAACTTTAAGGTAGTTTTTTCCAATTCTAAGAAGAAAGTCATTTGTAGTTTGATGGGAATGGCGTTGAATCTATAAATTACCTTGTGTAGTATATCCGTTTTCATGATATTGATTCTTCCTATCCAAGAACATGGAATATTCTTCCATTTGTTTGTGTCCTCTTTTCTTTTGTTGAGAAGTTGTTTGCAGCTCTCCTTGAAGAGTTCCTTCACATCTCTTGTAAGTAGGATTCCTACATATTTTATTCTCTTTGTAGCAATTGTGAATGGGAATTCACTCATAATTTGGCTCTCTGTTTGTCTGTTATTGGTGTATAAGAATGCTTGTGATTTTTGCACATTGATTTTGTATCCTGAGATTTTGCTGAAGTTGCTTATCAGCTTAAGGAGATTTTGGATTGAGATGATGGGGTTTTCTAAACATAAAATCATGTCGTCTGCAAAGAGGGTCAGTTCAACTTCCTCTTTTCCTAATTGAATATGCTTTTTTTTCTTTCTCGTACCTGACTACCCTGGCCAGAACTTCCAACACGATGTTGAATAGGAGTGGTGAGAGAGGGCATCTTTGTGCCAGTTTTCAAAGGGAATGCTTCCAGGTTTGTTTGATATTGGCTGTGGGTTTGCAATAAATAGCTCTTATTATTTTGAGATATGTTCCATCGATACCTAGTTTATTGAGCATTTTTAGCATGAAGGGCTGTTGAGTTTTGTTGAAGGCTTTTTCCACACTTGTTGAGATAATCACGTGGTTTTTGTCATTGGTTTTGCGTATGTGATTAATTACGTTTATTGATTTACATATGTTGAATCAGCTTTACATTCAGGGATGAAGCTGACTTGATTGTGGTGGATAAGGTTTTGATGTGCTGCTGGATTCTGTTTGCAGTATTTTATTGATGATTTTTGCATTGATGTTCATCAGGGATACTGGCCTGAAATTGTCTTTTTTTTTTTGTCTCTGCCAGGCTTTGGTATCAGGATGATGCTGAAATCATAAAATGAGTTAGGTTGCCTGTTCACTCTGATGGTAGTTTCTTTTGCTGTGCAGAAGCTCTTTAGTTTAATTAGATCCCATTTGTCAATTTTGGCTTTTGCTGCCGTTGTTATTGGTGTTTTAGACACGAAGTCCTTGCCCATGCCTATGTCTTGAATGGTATTACCTAGATTTTCTTCTAGGGTTTTTATGGTAATAGGAATGGGAGAAAATTTTTGCAATCTACTCATCTGACAAAGGGCTAATTTCCAGAATCTACAAAGAACTCAAACAAATATACAAGAAAAAAACAACCAACCCCATCAAAAAGTGGGGAAAGGATATGAACAGACATTTCTCAAAAGAAGACATTCATACAGCCAACAGACACATGAAAAAATGCTCATCATCACTGGCCATCAGAGAAATGCAAATCAAAACCACAATGAGATACCATCTCACACCAGTTAGAATCGCAATCATTAAAAAATCAGGAAACAACAGGTGTTGGAGAGGATGTGGAGAAATAGGAACACTTTTACACTGTTGGTGGGATTGTAAACTAGTTCAACCATTATGGAAAACAGTATGGCAATTCCTCAAGGATCTAGAACTAGATGTACCATAAGACCCAGCCATCCCACTACTGGGTATATACCCAAAGGATTATAAATTATGCTACTACAAAGACACATGCACACGTATGTTTATTGAGGCACTATTCACAATAGCAAAGACTTGGAATCAACCCAAATGTCCATCAGTGACAGACTGGATTAAGAAAATGTGGCATATATACAACATGGAATACTATGCAGCCATAAAAAAGGATGAGTTTGCGTCCTTTGTAGGGACATGGATGCAGCTGGAAACCATCATTCTTAGCAAACTATCACAAGAAGAGAAAACCAAACACCGCATGTTCTCACTCATAGGTGGGAACTGAACAATGAGCTCACTTGGACTCATGAAGGGGAACATCACACACTGGGGCCTATCATGGGGAGGGGGGAGGGGGGAGGGATTGCCCTGGGAAGTTATACCTGATATAAATGACGAATTGATGGGTGCTGACGAGTTGATGGGTGCAGCACACCAACATGGCACAGGTATACATATGTAACAAACCTGCACGTTATGCACATGTACCCTAGAACTTAAAGTATAATAAAAATAAATAAATAAATAAATAAATAATTAAAAAAAATAAAATGAGTTAGGGAGGATTCCCTCTTTTCTATTGATTGGAATAGTTTCAGAAGGAATGGTACCAGCTCCTCATTTTACCTCTGGTAGAATTCGGCTGTGAATCTCTCTGGTCCTAGATGTTTTTTGGTTGGCAGGCTACTAATTTTTTTTTTTTTAATTATTGCCTCAATTTCAGAGCCTGTTATTGATCCATTCAGGGATTCAACTTTTTCCTGGTTTAGTCTTGAGAGGGTGTATGTGTCCAGGAATTTATCCATTTCTTCTACATTTTCTAGTTTATTTGTGTAGAGGTATTTATAGTATTCTCTTATCATAGTTTGTATTTCTGTGGGATTGGTGGTGATATCCCCTTTATCATTTTTTATTGCATCTATTTGATTTGTCTGTATTGTCTTCTTTACTAGCCTTGGCAGTGATCTGTCAATTTCATTGATCTTTTCAAAAAATCAGCTCCTGGATTCACTGTTTTTTTTTTTTTTTTTTTTTTTTTTTTTTTTGTAGGGATTTTTGTATCTCTATCTCCTTCAGTTCTGCTCTGATCTTAGTTATTTTTTTGCCTTCTGCTAACTTTTGAATTTGTTTGCTCTATCTTCTCTAGTTCTTTTAATTGTGATGTTAGGGTATCGATTTTAGATCTTTCCTGCTTTCTCTTGTGGGCATTTATTGCTATAAATTTCCCCCTATACACTACTTTAATTGTGTCCCAGAAGTTCTGTATGTTGTGTCTTTGTTCTCATTGGTTTCAAGGAATATCTTTATATCTGCCTTCATTTCATTGCTTACCCACTAGTCATTCAGGAGCAGGTTGTTCGGTTTCCACGTAGTTGTGTGGTTTGGAGTGAGTTTCTTAATCTTAGTTCTAATTTGAATGAATTAGAACTATCTGAGAGACCGTTTCTTGTGATTTCTGTTATTTTACATTTGCTAAGGAGTGCTTTACTTCCAATTATGTGGTCAATTTTGGAATAAGTGCAATGTGGTACTGAGAATAATGTATATTCTGTTGATTAGGGGTGGAGAGTTCTGTAGATGTCTATTAGGACCACTTGGTGTATAGTTGAGTTCAAGTCCTGGATATGTTTGTTAACCTTCTGTCTCATTGATTTGTCTAATATTGACTGTTGGGTGTTGAAATTTCCCATTATTATTGTGTGGGACTCTATATCTCCTTGTAGGTCTCTAGGTACTTGCTTTATGAATCTGGCTGCTCCTGTATTGGGTGCATATATGTTTAGCATAGTTAGCTGTTCTTTTTGAATTGATCCATTTATCATTATGTAATGACCTTCTTTGACTCTTTTGATCTGTGTTGGTTTAAAGTCTACTTCATCAGAGACTAGGATTGCAACCCCTGATATTTTTGCTTTCCATTTGTTTGGTAGCTCTTTCTCCATTCCTTTATTTTGAGACTATATGTGTCTCTGCATGTGAGATGGCTCTCCTGAAAACAGCACACTGATGGGTCTTGACTCTTTATTCGATTTGCCAGTTTGTGTCTTTTAATTGGGGCATTTCCCCCTTTTACATTTTGGGTTAATATTGTTATGTGTGAATTTGATCCTGCCATTATGATGTTAGCTGGTTATTTTATCTGTCAATTGATGCAGTTTCTTAATAGCATTGATGGTTTTGCAGTGGCTGGTACTGGTTGTTTCTTTCCATATTTGGTGATTCCTTCAGAAGCTCTTGTAAGGCAGGCCTTTGTTGTCAAAATCTCTCAGCATTTGCTTGTCTGTAAAGGATTATATTTCTCCTTCACTTATGAAGATTAGTTTGGCTGGATATAACATTCTGGGTTAAAAATCATTTTCTTTAAGAATGTTGAATATTGTTCCCCACTCTCTTCTGGCTTGAAGAATTTCTGCCAAGAGATCTGCTGTTAATTTGATGGGCTTCTGTTTCTGGGTAACCGGACCTTTCTCTCTGTCTACTCTTAACATTTTTTCCTTCATTTCAACCTTGGTGAATCTGACAGTTATGTGTCTTGGGGTTCCTCTTCTTGAGCAGTATCTTTGTGGTGTTCTCTGTATTTCCTGAATTTAAATGTTGGCCTGCCTTGCTAGGTTAAGGAATTTCTCCTGGATAATATCTTGAAGAATGATTTCCAACTTGGTTCCATTCTCCCCATCACTTTCAGGTACACCAATCAAATGAAGATTTGGTCTTTTCACACAGTCCACATTTATTGGAGGCTTCATTTGTTCCTTTTTACTCTTTTCTCTAACCTTGTCTTCTCACTTTATTTTATTAATTTGATCTTCAATCACTGATCCCCTTTCTTCCACTTGATCAAATCAGCTATTGAAGCTCATTCATGTGTCATGAAGTTCTCGTGCCATGGTTTTAAGCTTCATCAGGTCATGTAAGGTATTTTTTATGCTGTTTGTTGTAATTAGCCATTCGTCTAACATTTTTTCAAGGTTTTTAGCTTCCTTGCGATGGGTGCAAACATGTTCTTTTAGCGTGGAGAAGTTTGTTATTACTGACATTTTGAAGTCTACTTCTGTCAACTCATCAAAGTCATCTCCATCCAACTTTCTTCCGTTGTTGGCAAGGACCTGCGATCCTTTGGAGGAGAAGTGGTGCCCTGTTTTTAGCATTTTCAATTTTTCTGCTGTGGTTTCTCCCCATCTTTGTGGTTTTATCTACCTTTGGTTTTTGAGGTTGGTGATCTGTGGTTGGAGTTTTGGTGTAGATTATTTTTTGTTGATGTTGATGCTATTCCTTTGTGGTTGTCAGTTTTCTTTCTAACAGTGAGGTCCCTCAGCTGCAGGTCTGTTGGCATTTGCTGGAGTTCCACTCCAGGCCCTGTTTGCCTGGGTATCACCAGTGGAGACTGCTGAACAGCAAACATTGCATAGCAGCAAATATTTCTGTCTGATCTTTCTTCTGGAAGCTTCATCCCAGGGGGACACCTGACTATAAGAGCTGTCTATTGGCCCCTACTGGGAGGTGTCTCCCAGTTAGGCTACATGGGATCCACTTGAGGAGGCAGTCTGTTTGTTCTCAGACCTTAAAAGCCATGCCAGGAGATCCACTACTCTCTTCAGAGCTGTCAGACAGGGACATTTAGGTCTGCAGAAGTTGTCTGCTGCCTTTCATTCAGCTATGCCTTGCCCACAGAGGTGGAGTCTATATAGGCAGTAGGACTTGTTAATCTGTGGTGGGCTCCACCCACTTCGAGCTTCCAGGCTGCTTTGCTTACCTATCCAAGTCTCGGCAACTGCAGATGTCCCTCCCCCAGCCAGGCTGCCACATTGCAGTTTGATCTCAAACTGCTGCGCTAGCAGTGAGCAAGGTTCCATGGGTGTGGGTCCCACCAAGAAAGGCACAGGAGAGAATCTCCTTGTCTGCCAGTTGCTAAGACCTTGGGAAAAGTACAGTATTTGGGTGGGAGTGTTCCATTTTTCCAGGAGCAATCTGTCATGGTTTCCCTTGGCTAAGAAAGGTGAGGTGACACCCTGCACTTCTTCAGCTCTCCCTCCATGGGCTGCACCCACTGTCCAAGCAGTCCCAATGAGAAAAAAACAGGTACCTTAGTTGGAAATGCAGAAATCACCCATTTTCTGCCTGAATAGTGCTGGGAGCTGCAGACTAGAGCTGTTCCTATTCAGTCATCTTGGAACAGAGCCAGAATATTCGTTTTTTTTTTTTCTGTAGCCCTCAAGGGCTCTGAAATGTCTGTTTGCAGTTTAAATAAAAATGGTTTTTGCAACCTGTTGAATTGAAAGAAAGGTTTAACTTTGTGAGGTGAATTTGCCCATCACAAAGTGATTTCACAGAGAGCTTCTTTCAAGCTTTTATCGTAGGATATTCTGTTTTTCTTTATATGTGTCAAAATGTTTTGAAATGTCCCTTCACAGATTCTACAGTGTTTTCAACCTGCTGAATCAAAAGGTTTAGCTACATGAGAGGAATTCACACATCACAAAGCAGTCTCAAACATAGCTTCTTCCTAGTTTTTATTGCAAGATATTCGGGTTTTCCTTATAGGCCTCAATGGGTTCTGAAATGTTCCTTCACAGAATCTACAAGAAGATTGTTTCCAACTAACTGAATAAAGAAAAGGTTTACTGCTGTGTGGCGAATCCTACATAACAAAGTGGTTTCACAGGTAACTTCTTTCTAGTTTTTATCACAAGATATTTGGGATTTTCATATAGGCCTCAATGGGCACTGATATGCCTCTTTGCAGATTCTACAACAAGAGTGTTTCCAAGCTGCTGAATCAAAAGAAAGGTTTAACTTGGTGAGATCGGAAAGTAGTTTCACAGATAGCTTCTTTCTAGTTTTTATCATGGGATAATAGGATTTCCCTATGGGGCTCAGTGGGCTCTGAAGTGATCCTTTGCAGATTCTCCAATCTCCAGAATCAAAAAGAAAATTTAATTCTCTGAGTTAAATCCACACATTGCAAAGTGGTTTTACAGATACCTTCTTTCTATTTTTTATTGTGGGGTATTCATTTTGTCCCTATAGGCTTCAATGGGCTCAGAAATGTCTTTTCACAGATTCTACAATCAAAGTGTTTCCATCCTGCTAAATTTGTTGTGGCACTATTCACAATAGCAAAGACTTGGAATCAACCCAAATGTCCATCTGTGACAGACTGGATTAAGAAAATGTGGCACATATACATCATGGAATACTATGCAGCCATAAAAAAGGATGAGTTTGCGTCCTTTGTAGGGACATGGATGCAGCCAGAAACCATCATTCTTAGCAAACTATCACAAGAACAGAAAACCAAACACTGCATGTTCTCACTCATAGGTGGGAACTGAACAATGAGATCACTTGGACTCGGGAAGGGGAACATCACACACTGGGGCCTATCATGGGGAGGGGGGAGGGGGGAGGGATTGCATTGGGGAGTTATACCTGATATAAATGATGAATTGATGGGTGCTGACGAGTTGATGGGTGCAGCACACCAACATAGCACAGGTATACATATGTAACAAACCTGCACATTATGCACATGTACCCTAGAACTTAAAGTATAATAAATAAATAAATAAATAAATAAATGAAAAGGTTTGAATCTGTAAGATGAATCCACACATGACAAATCAGTGTCACAGATACCTTCCTTCTAAATTTTATCACAAGTGTTTAAGTTTTTCCCTTAAACTTTTCTTGGGATTCAGCAGGTTGAAAAAATTCCTTTGTACAATCTGAAAAGAGACATTTTAGAGTCCAGTGAGACCTATGGTGAAAAACAGAATATCCAGAGACAAAAACTAGAAAGAAGATATGTGTGAAACTTCATTGTGATGTGTGGATTTAGCTCACAGAGTTAAACCTTTCTTTTGATTCAGCAAGTTGGAAACACTCTTTTTGTAGAATCTGCTTAGGGACATTTTGGAGTCCACTGAGGTCAACAGTGAAAAACAAAATGTCCCATAATAAAAACTAGAAAGAAGCTACCTGTAATCCTGCTTTAAGGTGTGTTAATTCAGCTATCAAAGTTAAACCTTTGTTTTGATTTAGCAGGTTGGAAACACTCTTATAGAAACTGTGAAGGTACATTGCAGAGTGCGCTGAGGCTTATAGTGAATAACTGAATACCCCATGATAAAAAATAAAAGGAAGCTATTTGTGAAACTGCTTTGTGATGTGTGCATTCAGCTCACAGAGATAAACTTTTCTTTAGATCCAGTACATATGAAAAACACTTTCTGAAGAATATGTGAAAGGATATTTTGGAGGGCAGTGGGGTTTATGGTGAAAAACTGAATAACCAGTGATAAATACTAGAAAGAAGCTATCTGTGAAACTACATGGTAATATATACATTCAGCTAACAGAGTTAAACCTTTCTTTTGATTCAGAAGATTGGAAACACTGCTTTTGTAGAATCCAAGAAGGGACATTTTGGAGTCCCCTGAGGCCAATGGTGAAAAACAGAATATTCCATGATAAAAAACTAGAAAGAAGATATCTGTGAAATGGCTTTGTGACGTGTGTGTGTGGATTCAGCTCAGAGTCAAAACTTTCTTTCAATTCAGCAGGTTGGAAACATTTCTAATGTAGAATTTGTGAAGAGATATTTCAAAGTGCACTTTGAAAATCTCTTGACTAAAGAGGCCTATAGTCAAGAACAGAATATCCACTGATAAAAACTAGAAAGAAGGTATCTGTGAAAATAATTTGTGGTGTATTTATTCAGCTCACAGAGTTAAATCTTTCTTTTGATTGTGCAGATTGGAAACACTCTTTTTGTAGAGAGTGTGAAGGGTTATTTCAGAACCCACTGATGCCTGAGGTGAATAACTGAATATCCATGACAAAAACTAAAAAGAAGCAATCTTTGAAACTGCTTTATGATGTGTGGATTCAGCTCCCAGAGTTAAAATTTGCTTTTGATTCATCAGATTGGCAACACCCTTCTTGTAGAATCTGCAAAGAGACATATCAAAGCCTTCTGAGGGATATAGTGAAAAACTGAATATCCCACGATAAAAAGTAGAAAGAAGCTATCTGTGAAACTGCTTTGAAATGTGTGCATTCAGGAAACAGAGTTAAACCTTCCATTTGATTCAGCATATTGTAAACTTTCTTTGTGTAGAATTTCTGATGAGACATTTTGAAACCCACTGAGGCCTTTAGTGATTACTGAACACCCCATGATAAAAACTAGAAAAAAACTGTCTGTGAAACTGTTTTGTGATTTGTGGATTCAGCTCCCAGAATTAAAACTTTTTTTTGATTCAGTAAGTTAGAAACTCTCTTTTTGTAGAGCCTGCCAAGGGAAAATCCAAAGCCCAGAGGGGCTTTTTCTGAAAAATAGTTTATCCAGTGATAAACACTAGAAAGAAGTTTTCTGTAATACTGCTATGAGATGTGTGGATTCAGCTCACAGAGATAAGTCTTTTTATCATTCAGCAGGTTTGACACACGCTTTTTGTAGAATATGTGAAAGTACATTTCAGAGCCTTCTGAGGCATATAGTGAGAAGTCAAATATCCTGCAATAAAAACTAGAAAGAAGCTATCTGTGAAACTGCTTTGTGATGTGTGGATCCAGCTCAGGCATAACATTTCTTTTGGTTCAACAGGTTAGAAACACTATTTTTATATAATCTGTGAAGGAACATTTTGGAGCCCGCTGAGGCCTACACTGAATTACCAGATATCTTAAGATAAAAACTAAAAAGAAGATATCTATGAAACTGCTTTTTGATGTGTAGATTCAGCTCACAGAGTTCAACTTTTCTTTTGATTTAGCAAGTATGAAACTCTGTTACTGTAGAATCTGCAAGGAAACATTTTGGAGTCCTCTGTGACCCACAGTTAAAAACTGAATATCCCATGATGCAAACTAGAAAAAAGATATTTGTGAAACTGCTTTGTGATGTGTACATTCAGCTCACAGTGTTAAAAGTTTCTTGTGATTTAGCAGATTAGAAACACTTTTTTTTTTTTTTTTTTTGTAGAATCTGCAAACAGACATTTCAGAGCTTACTGAGGCCTAACAGTGAAAAAACAAATATTGAGAGGTGGAGCAAGATGGCCGAATAGGAACAGCTTCAGTCTCCATCTCCCAGCGCGAGCGACACAGAAGACCGGCGATTTCTGCATTTTCAACTGAGGTACTGAGGTCATCTCACTCGGGAGTGCCGGACAATCGGTGCTGGTCAGCTGCTGCAGCCCGACCAGCGAGAGCTGAAGCAGGGCGAGGCATCGCCTCACCTGGGAAGTGCAAGGGGGAAGGGAGTCCCTTTTCCTAGCCAGGGGAACTGAGACACACAACACCTGGAAAATTGGGTAACTCCCACCCCAATACTGCGCTGTAACACCGGCACACCGGAGATTATATCCCACACCTGGCCGGGAGGGTCCCACGCCCACGGAGCCTCTCTCCTTGCTAACACAGCAGTCTGCGGCAATCTAACCGCAAGGCAGCAGCGAGGCTGGGGGAGGGGCGCCCGCCATCGCTGAGGCTTAAGTAGGTAAATAAAGCCGCTGGGAAGCTCGAACTGGGTGGAGCTCACAGCAGCTCAAGGAAACCTGCCTGTCTCTGTAGACTGCGCCTCTGGGGACAGGGCTCAGCTAAAGGAGCAGAAGCCTGTGAAACGCGAACGACTCTGTCTGACAGCTTTGAAGAGAACACTGGATCTCCCAACACGGAGGTTGAGATCTGAGAAGGGGCAGTCTGCCTGCTCAAGTGGGTCACTGACCCCTGAGTAGCCTAACTGGGAGACATCCCCCACTAGGGGCAGTCTGACACCCCACACCTCAAAGGGTGGAATACACCCCTGAGAGGAAGCTTCCAAAGCAAGAATCAGACAGGTGCACTCGCTGTTCAGCAATATTCTATCTTCTGCAACCTCTGCTGCTGATACCCAGGCAAACAGGGTCTGGAGTGGACCTCAAGCAATCTCCAACAGATCTATAGCTGAGGGTCCTGACAGTCAGAAGGAAAACTATCAAACAGGAAGGACACCTATATCAAAACCCCATTAGTACGTCACCATCATCAAAGACCAGTGACAGATAAAACCACAAAGATGGGGAAAAAGCAGGGCAGAAAAGCTGGAAATTCAAAAAATAAGAGCGCATCTCCTCCTGCAAAGGAGCACAGCCCATCGCCAGCAACGGATCAAAGCTGGTCAGAGAATGATTTTGATGAGATGAGAGAAGAAGGCTTCAGTCCATCTAACCTCTCAGAGCTAAAGGAGGAATTACGTACCCAGCGCAAAGAAACTAAAAATCTTGAAAAAAAAGTGGAAGAATTGACAGCTAGACTAATTAATGCAGAGAAGGTCATAAACGAAATGACAGAGGTGAAAACCATGACACGAGAAATACGTGACAAATGCACAAGCTTCAGTAACCGACTCGATCAACTGGAAGAAAGAGTATCAGCGATTGAGGATCAAATGAATGAAATGAAGCGAGAAGAGAAACCAAAAGAAAAAAGAAGAAAAAGAAATGAACAAAGCCTGCAAGAAGTATGGGATTATGTCAAAAGACCAAATCTACGTCTGATTGGGGTGCCTGAAAGTGAGGGGGAAAATGGAACCAAATTGGAAAACACTCTACAGGATATCATCCAGGAGAACTTCCCCAACCTAGCAGGGCAGGCCAACATTCAAATTCAGGAAATACAGAGAACGCCGCAAAGATACTCCTCCAGAAGAGCAACTCCAAGACACATAATTGCCAGATTCACCAAAGTTGAAATGAAGGAAAGAATCTTAAGGGCAGCCAGAGAGAAAGGTCGGGTTACCCACAAAGGGAAGCCCATCAGACTGACAGCAGATCTCTCGGCAGAAACTCTACAAGCCAGAAGAGAGTGGGGGCCAATATTCAACGTTCTTAAAGAAAAGAATTTTAAACCCAGAATTTCATATCCAGCCAAACTAAGTTTCATAAGTGAAGGAGAAATAAAATTCTTTACAGATAAGCAAATGCTTAGAGATTTTGTCACCACCAGGCCTGCCTTACAAGAGACCCTGAAGGAAGCCCTAAACATGGAAAGGAGCAACCGGTACCAGCCATTGCAAAAACATGCCAAAATATAAAGACCATCGAGCCTAGGAAGAAACTGCATCAACTAATGAGCAAAATAACCAGTTAATATCATAATGGCAGGATCAAGATCACACATAACAATATTAACCTTAAATGTAAATGGACTAAATGCTCCAATTAAAAGACACAGACTGGCAAACTGGATAAAGAGTCAAGACCCATCAGTCTGCTGTCTTCAGGAGACCCATCTCACATGCAGAGACATACATAGGCTCAAAATAAAGGGATGGAGGAAGATCTACCAAGCAAATGGAGAACAAAAAAAAGCAGGGGTTGCAATCCTACTCTCTGATAAAACAGACTTTAAGCCATCAAAGATCAAAAGAGACAAAGAAGGCCATTACATAATGGTAAAGGGATCAATTCAACAGGAAGAGCTAATTATCCTAAATATATATGCACCCAATACAGGAGCACCCAGATTCATAAAGCAAGTCCTTACAGACTTACAAAGAGACTTAGACTCCCATACAATAATAATGGGAGACTTCAACACTCCACTGTCAACATTAGACAGATCATCGAGACAGAAAGTTAACAAGGATATCCAGGAATTGAACTCATCTCTGCACCAAGCGGACCTAATAGACATCTATAGAACTCTCCACCCCAAATCAACAGAATATACATTCTTCTCAGCACCACATCACACTTATTCCAAAATTGACCACATAATTGGAAGTAAAGCACTCCTCAGCAAATGTAAAAGAACAGAAATTATAACAAACTGTCTCTCTGACCACAGTGCAATCAAACTAGAACTCAGGACTAAGAAACTCAATCAAAACCACTCAACTACATGGAAACTGAACAACCTGCTCCTGAATGACTACTGGGTACATAACGAAATGAAAGCAGAAATAAAGATGTTCTTTGAAACCAATGAGAACAAAGAAACAACATACCAGAATCTCTGGGACAGATTGAAAGCAGTGTGTAGAGGGAAATTTATAGCACTAAGTGCCCACAAGAGAAAGCAGGAAAGATCTAAAATTGACACTCTAACATCACAATTAAACGAACTAGAGAGGCATGAGCAAACACATTCAAAAGGTAGCAGAAGGCAAGAAATAACTAAGATCAGAGCAGAACTGAAGGAGATAGAGACACAAAAAACCCTCCAAAAAATCAATGAATCCAGGAGTTGGTTTTTTGAAAAGATCAACAAAATTGACAGACCGCTAGAAAGGCTAATAAAGAAGAAAAGAGAGAGGAATCAAATAGACGCAATAAAAAATGAAAAAGGGGATATCACCACCGACCCCACAGAAATACAAACTACCATCAGAGAATACTATAAGCACCTCTACGCAAATCAACTAGAAAATCTAGAAGAAATGGATAGTTTCCTGGACACGTACACTCTCCCAAGACTAAACCAGGAAGAAGTTGAATCCCTGAATAGACCAATAGCAGCCTCTGAAATTGAGGCAACAATTAATAGCCTACCCACCACAAAAAGCCCAGGACCAGATGGATTCACAGCTGAATTCTACCAAAGGTACAAGGAGGAGCTGATACCATTCCTTCTGAAACTATTCCAATCAATTGAAAAAGAGGGAATCCTCCCTAACTCATTTTATGAGGCCAACATCATCCTGATACCAAAGCCTGGCAGAGACACAACAAAAAAAGAGAATTTTAGACCAATCTCCCTGATGAACATCGATGCAAAAATCCTCAATAAAATACTGGCAAACCGGATTCAGCAGCACATCAAAAAGCTTAGCCACCATAATCAAGGGGGCTTCATCCCTGGGATGAAAGGCTGGTTCAACATTCGCAAATCAATAAACGTAATCCAGCATACAAACAGAACCAAAGACAAGAACCACATGATTATCTCAATAGATGCAGAAAAGGCTTTTGACAAAATTCAACAGCCCTTCATGCTAAAAACGCTCAACAAATTCGGTATTGATGGAACGTACCTCAAAATAATAAGAGCTATTTATGACAAACCCACAGCTAATATCATACTGAATGGGCAAAAACTGGAAAAATTCCCTTTGAAAACTGGCACAAGACAGGGATGCCCTCTCTCACCACTCCTATTCAACATAGTGTTGGAAGTTCTGGCTAGGGCAATCAGGCAAGAGAAAGAAATCAAGGGTATTCAGTTAGGAAAAGAGGAAGTCAATTTGTCCCTGTTTGCAGATGACATGATTGTGTATTTAGAAAACCCCATCGTCTCAGCCCAAAATCTTCTTAAGCTGATAAGCAACTTCAGCAAAGT
>NC_045442.1:91648588-91667532 GCF_002776525.5 Piliocolobus tephrosceles | reverse complement strand
AAGAAATGGGGAAAGGATTCCCTATTTAATAAATGGTGCTGGGAAAATTGGCTAGCCATAAGTAGAAAGCTGAAACTGGATCCTTTCCTTACTCCTTATACGAAGATTAATTCAAGATGGATTAGAGACTTAAATGTTAGACCTAACACCATAAAAACCCTAGAAGAAAATCTAGGTAGTACCATTCAGGACATAGGCATGGGCAAGGACTTCATGTCTAAAACACCAAAAGCAACGGCAGGAAAAGCCAAAATTGACAAATGGGATCTCATTAAACTAAAGAGCTTCTGCACAGCAAAAGAAACTACCATCAGAGTGAACAGGAAACCTACAGAATGGGAGAAAATTTTTGCAATCTACTCATCTGACAAAGGGCTAATTTCCAGAATCTACAAAGAAGTCAAACAAATATACAAGAAAAAAACAAACCCCTTCCAAAAGTGGGGAAAGGATATGAACAGGCATTTCTCAAAAGAAGACATTCATACAGCCAACAGACACATGAAGAAATGCTCATCATCACTGGCCATCAGAGAAATGCAAATCTAAACCACAATGAGATACCATCTCACACCAGTTAGAATGGCAATCATTAAAAAATCAGGAAACTACAGGTGTTGGAGAGGATGTGGAGAAATAGGAACACTTTTACACTGTTGGGATTGTAAACTAGTTCAACCATTATGGAAAACAGTATGGCAATTCCTCAACGATCTAGAACTAGATGTACCATATGACCCAGCCATCCCACTACCGGGTATATACCCAAAGTATTATAAATTATGCTACTACAAAGACACATGCACACGTATGTTTATTGTGGCACTATTCACAATAGCAAAGACTTGGAATCAACCCAAATGTCCATCAGTGACAGACTGGATTAAGAAAATGTGGCACAAATACACCATGGAATACTATGCAGCCATAAAAAAGGATGAGTTTGCGTCCTTTGTAGGGGCATGGATGCAGCTGGAAACCATCATTCTTAGCAAACTATCACAAGAAGAGAAAACCAAACACCGCATGTTCTCACTCATAGGTGGGAACTGAACAATGAGCTCACTTGGACTCGGGAAGGGGAACATCACACAATGGGGCCTGTCATGGGGAGGGGAGAGGGGGGAGGGATTGCATTGGGGAGTTATACCTGATATAAATGATGAATTGATGGGTGCTGATGAGTTGATGGGTGCAGCACACCAACATGGCACAGGTATACATATGTAACAAACCTGCACGTTATGCACATGTACCCTTGAACTTAAAGTATAATAAAAAAAAAAAAAAAAAGAAGAAGAAGCATTAAAAACTTGCCACCAATGCCAGCGAAGTTTGTGCCATGATTTCTGATTTTTATCTTTGCCAAATAGTTGACCCCAATCCACAATCCACAATGTCTCCAGTTAACATAGATTGTTTTCTAGCAAGTGGGCCAAGACACTGGGTTCACACCTAGCCTTATTATAGCCTAGCTTGGCTTCAAGACAAATGAAACATGCAAGTAAGAGTGTAAGTATTTTGGTGCAGTAGTGCATGAGTTGCTTGAGCTTGCTGAAACACAGAACCAATCAATTTATCTGTTTTATCATTACCTAGAGATAGTGGTCAAGGAAGTTGTGTGTGAAAGTGAATATTAGAAATATAAAAAGAAGCTGCATGAGAGCGAATAGCTTTCTGAAGTCTTAGAAACAAATTAAGCAGTTCTGGTTCTAGGGTACATTTAATTGTAGCCATTTCAATGTGACTGACTAGAAACTATCGAAGGGAATCCATTCCTTATAGTCAGCACAATTGGGGAATTGGACTGGGAATGGCTGGTTAGCATACCAGTTACATTAATAGAACCAAGATGTAATAGGTACACGACTTTTCCATTGTGGCTCAATCATTCTTGAGCTTGAATTATGAGACAACTATGGTTGAATGACATCTTTGTAGTGACACACAAAGAGAGTCTTTCCAGTGGGGCAGTATAAGTAATGACATTGTTCTCAGAGTCAAACTGTTCTGTCAGAGAGATTTAGGGGTCCTTGAGTCCACATTCCTTTATTATGATAGATCTAAGCGGGAGTGTCATCCAAAGTATAAGTCGTACTACTGGGGGATTCGTAACATATGCCCAATATGTTTTTACCTCTGCACAGGGAAAACATATCACACAGGGCATTATGGCTAACATGGCCAAGAACATGGAATCAGGGATTTTTGCCTGGCCTTGATGCTCCAGTAGTTTCTCAGGTTCCTGCGTGGTTTTCTTGAATTGCCCCCAGGTTATGGGGGTTGATGCCGTTGTGACTCGTTGGCATTCTCTCTGTCTTTGCACTCAGGCTCAGCTGGCTTATGGCTCAAACTGGAGGGACCTGGCCCATGGTTGGCCACCCTGGGTTCCTCCAGTCTCCCATTCCATGGTTGAATGAACCTTGAGGGCACCCACACAGTTTGTCCATCTTCTGTAAAAACACAAGCCTACCCTCATCCCCACATCAGTAAATCCACCAGGTCTTTCCATTCTCCTTCTTCCAGGAATTTCCATAACACTATTGGATAAACTTTTCTCTTTTCCTTTAACACTTGCAAATGTCTTTCTGCTGGAGTCTTACTATCCATACCAGGAGTCAAAAAATTTTAAATAAATAAGGCTAAGTGTAGTTTTGTTTGAGGTGGTAACTGTTTCTCCTATCCTTCCTTTTTGTTTTTCCAACATGCATTGTAATGTTTGATGTGCCCCCTCTACAGTTCCTTGTCCTCGAGGGTTGTAAGGAATTCCTCTTTTGTGAGTTATAGCCCAAAGCTGTAAGAAATTTTGAAAAGCATGACTAGTATAAGTGGGTCCATTGTCAGTTTTTAATTGTTTAGGGATTCCCATATGAGCAAATGACAACAGATGATGTTGCCATACATTACTAGCTGTCTCACCTGTTTGGCATGTAACATGCAGCATATGAGAATTAGTATCTATAGTCATATGAACATAGCTAAGTTTGCCAAAGGCTGCAATATGTGCAATATCCACTTGCAGGTTTTCATTTGGAGCCAAACCTCGTGGCTTACATCATTCTACAGATGTGGCTCCAGGGACATGTTGGCAAGTAGAACAGGCTTGTATTATAGTCATAGCTTGGCTTCAAGACAAATGAAATATGCAAGGAAGAGCAGAAGTATTTTGGTGCAGTAGTGCATGAGAGACTTGAGCTTACTGAAACACAGAACCAATCAATTTATCTGCTTTATCATTCCCTAGAGATAGTGGTCCAGGAAGTTGCATGTGAGAGCGAATATGAGAAATATAAAAAGGAGCTGCATGAGAGCGAACAGCTTGCTGAAGGCTTAGAAACAAATTAAGCAGTTCTGGTTTTAGGATACATTTAATTGTAGCAGTTTCTATCAACTGACTACATTTACAACATAAGCTGAATCTCACACAATGTTGATAGGATCTGAAGCTGTGAGCTGTAAAACCTGAATTACTGCAATTAATTCTGAGCATTGAGCTGAAACCCCAGAAGTTGTTATTGTTTGAGTATGTTTAGGTCCATAAATAGCTGTATGACCTTTGGAAGGGCCATCAGTAAAATAAGTCAGTAATCACAGGAAGAATGAAAGAATGGACTTTATAGAACTGCAAAATTTTGCCTAAGGGATAGTGAAATCAAAGGTTTTTATGGCTGTAGCCAGGAGGCATACCATTGCTGAAGCCTCTGTTCCACAAGTTGCAACTCAGCTTCTGCCTCTTCAGTTAATTGCCACAGGAAATCTATGAAGAATCTCCTTGTAGTGTTTAACCTGTTTTTCCAGTTATTGATATCAGGTTAGGGGTTCCTTGTAGGAATTTCCCTAAACCTTTCCCACTCTGATATCCCATGTCCTTCAACATTTTGAATCCTAGGTTATTAAAGTTTTCATCAGTAAGTCTCATGTATCATGCTGTAAGTCTCAACCCCATAAATTGATAGCTATATTTGCAACACAAGGCTGGAAAGTACATGATTATCCCTCCAGACTAAGACAAGGTAAAATCTCAGCATTCTATTGAATGCTTTTAACTGCTCCTACTGATACTAGAGATGTAGAGGTTAGTTTGAGAGGTCATGCTGTGGGCCAGTCCTCACTGGATATTACTGATACATCAGCTCCTGTGTTCACAAGCCCATAAAATTTATTTCCTTTAATTTGTACTACACAGGTGGGTATATTAGAGGCTATAGGTTGTGACAGATAGATTTCTCATGTAGTTGTGCTCCCAAACATTTTATTTCCTCATTTCTCCTTTCATGGAGAAGGGTGAAATTTGCAGGGAATAAGCAATAATTGAGCAATATATTCTCCCGGTTCAAAAACCCAAAGGTATTATGACATTAAAACTACTTTAATTTCTCCTCCCTAATCAGAATCAATTACTCCTGGGACTACGTTGATGCCTTGCAAGTCAAGGTGGCTTTTGCCTAAAATTAGTCCCATGTATCCTGCTGGTAAATGTCCCCAAATGCCAGTGGGTACTTTTGTAGGTTTGTCTTCTCCAACTAATGTAATACTTTCTCTGACTGGGAGATCTAATCCTGCACATTCTGGTGTTCCTGAGGTGAGGGAATCACTACACCTCCTGGGACTCACCCCTGAAGTGGGGTTGTGGTGTGAAATGGGAATGCCCTCATTGTTTGAGAGGTCCGGGTCCAGGCCCTCTTCTCATTTCCCAACATGGGCTTGCCATTTTGATGAAATTTTGAGTGGCATTGATTAGCCCAGTTATTTCCTTTGTTACAGCAAGGACAGAGTCCTGGCGTTTTTTCCACTGGGGAGTGGGTGTGGGTGGGCATCGCATTGTAAAGTTCTTTCTGTCCTGAGATCTGGTGGCATTCCTTTTTAAAATGTCTGGTTTTTTCATAATTGTGACATTGTTCCATTTTAAGGTTTGACCCTTGGCTCTTTTTAGATTTCTCAAGTGCTGAATTAGCCTTTTCTTGCACTCACATTGTAGAGCGATGAAGCTCAGTTCCTACATCCTAACAAGTTCTGAGAAAATTTCCCAAGTTTTTTGTACATCTCACAGGTGCCAGTGCACATTTACAATCCATGTTTGCATTCTCGAAAGCTAAAGATAAGGTTAGCATTTATGCAGCAGTGGTTTGAGGAATTTGATGCTTCACCACCATTTGTAATCTTGCAAGAAAATGTGCATTGGGTTCCTGCCACCCTTGCATGCTATGTGAAAAGTATTGTACTGAGACTCCCTCTTCAGGAATTGTGGCCAAGGCACTTTTAGCGGCCTGTGAACACTGCTGATAAGCAGTGTCTGGGAGTGGTATCTGATGTTTGAGGTCTGAATAAGGGTTATTACTTAACAGCATATCCTCTGTTTATCCTCTGTAATGTCTCTGTGTCCAGCAGCATGATTCTGTCTAGCCTGGTGTGCACACATTTCTTGCCAATTTAAATTCCGTGTCAGGTATGCACTAGCAGACAAACAAGTGCGAACCAAATGTTTTACATCAAAGTTTCAAAGGCACATAGCACCAAATTCAACTTCTAGGAATGCTAAAGTGAATGGGCTCTGTACCCCATTATTAGCTACACTAGCTTTTAATTCCTTCAACAACTTAATCTCTAGTGGGTTGTGTTAATGAATAAACTGCTATGGATTATTTGGATTAGGTGTTATGGAAATAGAAAAAAATGCGAGGTCTAGGGGCTCTCCAGCTATAGCAACAGAGCATAAAATTCTTTCTATTGAGGTCTATATTTTTGCTGCCAAAGGAGGCAATACAGATGTTTCTGATATTGAAGGGGGCGGTATAGGTCAATTTTTATCCTCTCTTTCCTATTTTTTATTTTCAATTAATGCTGTGGGTGGAACAACAGATTCTTTCAGATTTTTAGACTCAGACCACAACTCCTGCTGTCCAGCAGAATAAGGAGGAGATAATGGCTGAAGGACGGAACAAACTAAAATCCAAGTGGAGAAAACAGAAGGATCAACTTTAAGACCTTTTAGATGAGCACATTGTAATCCTTCTCCCACTCTGTCCCAATTTTCCACATCAAGCATGCCTGTCTGTGGAAACCATGGGGTATGAGTAATAACGTCTTGCAGGAGCATAGTTAAAGTCTGCAAATTAATTTGAGCACCAGATTATTTCAACAAATCTTTAAGCTACTGTCCATAATGTTTTTCTTCAATAGACAAATTCTGCCCCATGGTACCCTGATTCATAAACTTCCCATTCCCAGTACTTCTTTACTGCACTGACCTTATATTAGCTGCAAGCAGACTTGTCCCAGGGTTACCATCTATCTTGTCAATTTCAGTTTCTATGCACCAGCAGACCTTCTTCGTTCACATCCTCAGAGTCCCTGTGTTCAAATGCCACTTTAATGCAGACCCAATCACTGTTGAACAGAACAAAAAGGGATGAATGTGAGAACAAAGGTAAAGACAAAAGAGTATATTTTGAAGAAGGGGTCAGGTGGCTCCTCGATTCTAGTGAACAAGGACTCTGAGCTTTTAGATCCCTTTGCATTTATTGAGTAAAGGAGACAGAGAGAAGAGGGGTGGTTGTCAGTAAGCTGCTTGACTTGGTGCAGGTCTGCACAACTACATCCTCTGAACAGTAGTCTTCAGATGTTCCTGTATTTAACCTCAAGGATCACAGCAACAGGAAGTGATTGCACTCACCATACTTTATGCTGGCATGTGCAGATGTGAGTTGGCCCACAACCTGAATTCATAATAAACAGTTTGCTATTTGATCATGCAGCCTTCAGTGGAATGCTGAGTTGGTCACAAACCGCAGGCCTTCAGCTCCCTACAAAATTGCTTTGCAAAGTATGGATTCATCTCATAGAGTTATACCTTTCTTTTGATTCACCAGGTTGGAAACTACCTTTTTGTTGAATCTGTGAACGGACATTTCGGAGCCCATTGAGGCCTATAAGGAAAAATAAAAATTTCTTGAGAAAAACTAGAAAAAAAAACTATCTGTGAAACCATTTTTTGATGTGTGTATTCATCTCATAGAGTTAAACCTCTCTTTTGATTCACCAGGTTAGAAATGCTCCATTTGTAGAATCTGCAAAGGGACATTTCAAAGCCTTTTGTGGCCAGCCTATAGGGAAAAGCCAAATATCCCGTGATAAAAACTAGAAAGAAGCTATCTGCAAAACCAGTTTGCAATAGGTGGATTCATCTCACAGACTTAAAATTTTCTATTTATTCAGAAGTTTACACATGCTGGTTTTGCAGAATCTGAGAGGAGACATGTTGGAGCCCTTTGAGGCCTGTAGGGAGGATTGAAAATTCTGTGATAAAAATTAGAAAGAAGCTATCAGTCAAACTGATTTGTGATGTGTGGATTCATTTCACAGCGGCAAATCTTCCTTTTGATTAAGCAGTTTGGAAATGCTCTTTTTGTAGCATCTGCAAAGGAACATTTCAGAGCTAATTGTGGCCTATAGGGAAAAAAAACAAATATCCCACAATAAAAACTAGCAAGAATCTGTCTGTGAAACCACTTTGCACATGTGGATTCATCTCAGATAATTAAATCTTTCTTTTCCTTCAGGAGATTGGTAATGCTATGTTTGTAACATCTGCAAATGATCATTTCAGAGACCATGGAATCCTGTAAAGAAAAAACAAATATTCTGGGCTGGGCGCGGTGGCTCAAGCCTGTAATCCCAGCACTTTGGGAGGCTGAGACAGGCAGATCACGAGGTCAGGAGATCGAGACCATCCTGGCTAACACGGTGAAACCCCGTCTCTACTAAAATACAAAAAAATTAGCCAGGCGTGTTGGCAGGCGCCTGTAGTCCCAGCTACTCGGGAGGCTGAGGCAGGAGAATGGCGTGAACCCGGGAGGCGGAGCTTGCAGTGAGCTGAGATCTGGCCACTGCACTCCAGCCTGGGCGACAGAGCGAGACTCTGTCTCAAAAAAAAAAAAAGAAAGAAAAAGAAAAACCAAATATTCCAAGATAAAAATTAGGAAGAAGCTATCTGTGAAACTGCCTTGCAATGCATGGATTCATCTCACAGAGATAAACCATTTTTTTTGATTCAGTAGGCTGCAAACACTCGTTTTGTAGAATCTGTGAAGGGACACTGCGAAGCCCATTGACCTGTAGGGAAAAATTGAATATCCCCCATAAAAAATAGAAAAAAGCTATTTGTGAAACTGCTTTGTAATGTGTGGATTCAACTCGGAGAGCTAAACTTTTCTTTTGATTCGGTAGGTTGAAACACTCTTCTTGTAGAATCTGTGAAGGGACAATTCATAGCCCGTTGAGGCTTATTGGGAAAAATAGAATATCCCACGTGAAAAATAGAAAGAAGGGAACTGTGAAACCACTTTTTGATGTGTGGATTCATCTCAGATGGTTTAACCTTTCTTCTGGTTCAGCAGGTTGGAAACACTCTTTTTGCAGAATCTGCAAAGGGACATTACAAAGCTTATGAAGGTCTATAGTGAAAAACCAAATATCCTGAAATAAAAACTACCAAGAAGCTATCTGTCATAGTACTTTGCAATGTGTGGATTCATCTCACAGAGTTAAACCTTTCTCTTGATTCAGAAGGTTGGAAACACTCTTTTTGTAGAATTTATGTAAGGATAATTTGGAGCTTTTTGGGCTCCATAGTGAAAAACCAAATATCCTGAGATAGAAACTAGAAACAAGCTATCAGTAAAACTGCTTTGTGAGGTGTGGATTCATCTCACAGAGCTAAAACTTTATTTTGATTCAGCGAGTTGGAAACACTCTTTTTGTAGAATCTGCAAAGGGACATTTCATAAATTATTGAGACCAACATGGCAAAACCAAATATCCCATGAGGAAAACTAGAAAGAAGATATTGGTGAAACTGCTTTTCAAAATGTATGTTCTTCTCACAGGGTTAAACTTTTATTTTGATTCAGCAGGTTGGAAACACTCTTTTTGCAAAATATACACAAAAACATTTCAGAGCTCTTTAAAGACTGTGGTGAAAATTCAAATATCCCATGATAAAAGTTAGAAAGAGGAAATCTGCACAACTGCTTTGTGATGTGTGGATTTATCTCACAGATTTAGAACTTTCTATTTATTAAGCGGGTTATAAACACTCTTTTTGCAGAATGTACAAAGTGACGTTTCAGAGCCCATTGAAGCCTATAGTAAAAAAAAAAAAAAAAAAAAAAAAAAAAAAAAAAACTATCTCACAATAAAGAAACAAAAACAACAAAACAACTATCTGTGAAATCACTCTGTGATGTGTGGATAAGACTCACAGAGATACATTTTTCTATTGATACAGAAGGTAGGAAACACTCTTTTCATAGAATCTATGAAGAGACATTTCAGAGCTTATTGAGACTTATAATGAAAAACTGAATATCTCACAATAGAAACCACAAAGAAGCTATTTGTGAAATCGCTGTGCAATGTGTTGATTCATCTCACAAAGTTAAAGTTTTTTTTTTTTTTTTTTTTTTATTCTGCAGATTGGAAATACTCTTTTTGTAGAACCTACAAAGAGACATTTCACAGCCCATTGAGGCTGATAGTGAAAAACTGAAATTCCCACAATAAAAATTAGCAAGAAGCTATCTGTGAAACTGTTTTGTGATGTCTGAATTCATCTCATAGTATTAAACCTTTATTTTGATTCAGCAGGTTGGAAACACCCTCCTTATAGAATACACACAAGTACATTTCAGAAATCACTGAGGCCACTAGTGGAAAACCCAAGTATCTCGTAATAAAAAATAGAAAGTAGTGATGTGTGAAACTGCTTTGTGATGTGGGGATTCATCTCACAGGTTTAAAACTTCCCTTTGATTCAGCAAGTTGGAAACATTTTTTGCAAAATCTACAAAGAAACATTTCAAATCCCATTAAAGCCAATAGTGAAAAACCGAATATTCCACAATAAAAACTAGAAAGAAGCTATCTTTGAAAGAATTTTTTGATCTGTGGATTCACTTCACAGAGTTAAACCTTTCTTTAGATTTAGAAGGTTGGAAACACTCTTTTTGTAGAATCTACAAAGGGACATTTCAGAGCCCATTGAGGCCTGTAGTAAAAAACTGAATATCCCATGAGAGAAACTAGAAAGACGCTATCAGTAAAACAGGTTTGCCAGGTGTGCATTCATCTCACAGAGCTAAACCTTTATTTTGATTCAGCAGGTTGGAAACACTTTTCTTGTAGAATCTATGAAGGAACATTTCAAAGCCGATTGAGACAAAACTTGTAAAACTAAATATCCCATGATTAAAACAAGAAAGAAACTATGTGTGAAACTACTTTGTGGTGTGTGGATGCATCTCACAGATTAAACCTTTCTTTTGATTCAGCAAGTTGGAAAAACTCTTTATGTACAATCTATGGGGGGACATTTCAGACCACATTGAGGCCTATAGTAAAAAACTGAATATCCCATGATAGAAACTAGAAGGAAACCATCAGTGAAACCGCTTTGCAAGGTGTGGATTTATCTCAACGAGTTAAACCTTTCTTTTAATTAGGTAGGTTAGAAACACGTTTTTTGTAGAATCAACAGAGGGACATGTCAATGCAGATTGAGACTAACATTGTAAAATGAAATATCCCATAGTAATAACTAGTAAGAATTTATCTGTGAAACTGCTTTGTGATGTCTGGATGCATCTTACAGAGTTAAACCTTTATTTTGAGTCAGCATGTTGGAAACACTTTTTCTAAAATCTACAAGATGTTTTGGATCCCATTGAAGCCTATGGTGAAAAAAACAAATATTTTGTGATAAAAACTAGGAAGAAGCTATCTGTGAAACCACTTTGTCATGTGTGGATTCATTCCAAAGAGTTAAATCTTTCTTTTAATTTGCCATGTTGAAATGCTCTTTTTTTGTAGAATCTATGAAGGGACACTTAAGAGCCCATTGTGACCTATAGTGAAAAATATCCCAAATATTATTTAAAATATTCCAAAATAAAAACTAGAAAGAAGCTATCTGTTAAACCATTTCACAATGTGTGGATTCATCTCACAAAGTTAAACTTTTCTTTTGATTCAGCAGGTTGAAAATGTTCTATGTATAGAATTTTTGAATGGACACTTCAAAGCTCTATGAGGTCTATAGTGAAATGCTGAATACTTCATGATAAAACCTAGAAAGAAGCTATCTGTGAAACTGCTTTGCATGTGTTGATTTAGCTCAAAGTTAAATCTTTCTTTAATTCATCAGTTTGGAAACACTTTTTTGTAGAATCTGCAAAGGGATATATTGAACCCACTGAGGCCTATAGTGAAAAACCGAATATCTCATGATAAATACTAGAAAGAAGCTATCTGTGGAACTGCTTTGTGATGTGTGGATTCAGTTCACAGAGGTAAACCTTTCTTTTGATTCAGGAGATTAGAATTCCTTATTTTGTAGAATCTGTGAAGGGTCATTTCAAAGTCCAGTGAGGCCTATAGTGAAAAACTGAATATCCTGCAACAAAAACTAGAAACAAATTTTCTGTGAAACAATTTTATGATGTGTGCCATCATTACACAGAGTTAAAACTTACTTTTGATTCAACAAGTTGGAAACATTCTCTTTGTAGAATCTACAAAGGGATATTTTGGAGCCTGTTGAGGTATATAGTGAAAACCTGAATATCCCACGATAAAAACTAGAAACAAGATATCTGTAAAATGGCTTTGCTATGTGTGGATTCATCTTACAGAGTTAAACCATTCTTTTGATTCAGCAGGTTGTGAACACTTTTCTTGTGGAATCTAAAATGGGACATTTTGGAGCCCATTGAGAGCTATAGTGAAGAACAGAATATCATGTGATAAAAACTAGAAACAAGCTATCTGTGAAACTGCTTGGTGATGTGTGAGTTCAGTGAACAGAGTTAAACCTTTCTTTGATTCAGCACTTTGGAAACACTTTTATTGTAGAATTTACTACGGGATATTTTGAAACCCATTGAAGCCTATAGTGAAAAACTGAATATCCTACAATAAAGGCTAGAAGGCAGCTACCTGCGAAACCACTTTGCAATGTGTGAATTCATCTCCCAGAGTTAAACCTTTCTTTTGATTCTGCAGGTTGGAAACACTCTTCTTGTAGAATCTACGAGGAACATTTCAAAGCCAATTGAGGCCTATAGTGAAAAACTAAATATCACACAATACAAACTAGAACAGGCTATCAGTGAAACTGCTATGCCGTATTTTGATTAATTTCACAGAGTTAAACCTTTCTTTTGATTCAGCAGGTTGGAAATACTCCTTAAGTACAATCTTTGAAGGGACATATCGAAGCCCATTGAGACCTATTGTGAAAAACTGAATATCCCACAGTAAAAACTAGAAACAAGGGCGGATGCTGTGGCTCACACCTGTGAAACTTCTTTGGGATGTCTGGATTCATCTCACAGAGTTAAACCTTTCTTTTGACTTGGCATGTTGGAAACACGTTTTTAGAATCTACGAAGGGACATTTCAGAGCTCATTGGGGTCTATAGTGAAAAACTGAATATCCTACAATAGTAACTACAAACAAGTGATCTGTGAAAACGATTTGCAATGAGTTCATTCATTTCACAAAGGTAAACTTTTATTTTGATTCAGCAGGTTGGAAACATTATTTATATATAATTCACGAAGGGACATTTTGGAGCCCATTAAGGCCTATAATGAAAACCAGAATACCCTGCGATAAAAACAAGAAACAAGCTGTCTGTGAAACCACTTAATGATATGTGGATTAATCTCACAGAGGTAACCTTTCCTTTGATTAGTAGGTTGGAAAAATTCTTTTTGCAGAATCTACAAAGGGACATTTCAGAGTCCATTCAGGCCTATAGGGAAAAACAGAATTTTCCACAATAAAAAATATGAACAGGTATCTGTGAAACTGTTTTGTGATGTGTGGATTCATCTTAAAGAGTTAAGCCTTTCTTTAGATTCAGCAGGTTAGAAACACTCTTTTTGTAAAATCTATAAAGGGATATTTAGGAGCCCACTGAGGCCTATAGTGAAAAACTGAATATCCCACAATATTAGTCCAAAGTGCTTCCCTTTGTGGGTTGCCCAACTTTTCTCTCTGGCTGTCCTTAACATTTTTTGCTTCATTTCAACATTGGTGAAACTGATTATTATGTGTCTTGGGGTTGCTCTTCTCAAAGAGTATCTTTGTGGTGGTCTCTGTATATCCTAAATTCAAAGGTTGGCCTGTCTTGCTAGGTTGGGGAAGTTCTTCTGGATAATATCCTAAACAGTGTTTTCCAGCTTGGTCCCATTCTCCCCATCATTTTCAGGTACACCATATTTCTTGGAGGTTTTGTTCTTTTCTTTTCAGTCTTCTTTCTCTAATCTTGTCTTCTCACTTTATTTCATTAAATTGATTTTCAATCTCTGATATTTTTTCTTCTGCTTGATTGATTCGGCTATTGATACTTGTGTATGCTTCACAAAATTCTCGTGCTGTGTTTTTTAACTCCATTAGGTCATTTATTTTCTTCTCTAAACTGGTTACTAGTTAACAACTTATGTATCATTTTTTCAAGGTTCTTAGTTTCCTTGCATTGGGTTAGAACATGCTCCTTTAGCTCAGAGGAGTTTGTTATTACCCACCTTCTGAAGCCTACTTCTACATAAAACTATTCTCTGTCTAGTTTTGGTCTCTTCCAGGTGAGAAGTTGTGATTTTTGGGGGGAGGGTGGAGATGGAGTCTCTCTCTGTTATGCAGGCTGGAGTGCAGTGGTGCAATCTTGCCTCACTGCAACCTCTACCCCCAGGGTTCAAGCAATTCTCTTACCTCAGCTTCCCGAGTAGCTGGGATTACAGGTGTGTTCCACCATACCTGGGTAATTTATTGTATTTTTATTAGAAACAGGGTTTCACCATACTGGCCAGGCAGGTCTCAAACTCCTGACCTTGTGTTCCATCTATTTCGACCTCCCAAGGTGCTGGGATCACAGGTGTGAACCACCATGCCTGGTCTATTTTTTTATATATGATCAAAGAACAATCAGATCCAGTGGTGAGGGTGGCAATTCCCTAGACAACAAGGAAAGGAGGGACTTGGAGATTGGGACAGGAGCAGGGAAGAAGACACAGTTGTCCTGGGCTACGCACAGGTGGTCTGAGATTCCTTCGTCCTTGAAGTCTCGGTTTTCAGAATAACAGCGGCTGCTAGGTGATACCTGACATCTGCCAATGACAATGTCAGCCCAGAATGAATTGGGATCACCTGGAGAAGAAGGGAGGAGGGAAAGAATGGAGGCCCCCACAGCACAGTGTGTATCTAACTGTACCCTCCCAGGCAGTCCCCACACCTAATCAGTCAGGGCCCCTGGGAGACACAGCCTAAGTCCCCACCCATCAGATCATCTGGAACTTCTGTCTAGAGACTAGAGACCAACTGGAAATTCTCTCAGTCAAGGTCCAAACCTAAAAGAACCACTGATACACCCATCAGGACTAAGACAACTTTTAAAGGAATTATTTCTATGTTTTGGGTGCATCTGTGTATTTCTGATAACAAAAACACTTACTGTAAATGTTATGATTTTGTTTACTCCTAACGTATTATGGTCCTGTGATAGACAGATTAGGGGACTCATCAGCTCAGAGTCCATGAGGCCAGAAACTGGGATCCTAAATTTCTATTTCGAATAAATTTATACAAGCCAGCCAAACACTCTGCAGTGAAAATCTCATAAAGACAAGCGATTGAGAAAAATAAATAAATCAAAAAACAAAAACAATGCTGTCAAGAGCAGTGGCTCACACCTCTCATCCTCACACTTTGGGAGCCTGAGGGTGGGTGGATCCCTTGAGTCCAGGTAATCAAGAACAGTTTTGGCAACATGGTGAAATCTTGTCTCTACAAAAATACAAAAATTAACTGGTTTCATAACCTGGACTCAAAATTAATAAACAAATTAATCAATTAATTATAATTTAAAATTAAAAAAATTAAATGCTGTATTCTGTTATTTTTGCTTCCTACCCTGAGAAAGACATAATATTGCTGTTGTCTGTCTTTCTGTGTGTCCATCTGTTTGTGACAGAGTCTCACTCTGTCTGTCACCCAGGCTGGAGGCAGTGACATTATTATGGCTTATTGCAGCATCAACTTCCCCAGGGTGAGGTGATTCTCCCACTTTGGCCTCCTGAGTAGCTGGGACCACAGGCTCACACCTTGGGCTTTGGCTGTGTTGTCCAAGACCGGTCTCGAGTTCCTGAAATCAAGTGATCCTACCATCTCGGCCTCCCAAAGTGTTGGGGTTGCAGGCGTGAGCCACTGCACCTGGCCTGGCTTAATACATCTGGTCTCACTACGTCTTGACCACATGCCCATGAAAACTCACATCAAGAGAGAGTCAACAAGAGAGTTTCAGTATTCTTTGCCAAAGGCAGTGAGGTGGATAGCAGCTGAGTGTGTCCTGTGCTCCTATGGTTTTAGGTGGCCATGTGTAGAGAATAGATTTCCAATGTTTCTGGATAGGCGCAAGTCACAGTCATTTGAGGCATCCTAGCATGGGATGGGGTTTCTGACAGCACCTTAAGGGTCAGGAAGGGACAGGATCTGCCAAGGCCTGTGTTCCAGGGTGGGGACGATGGAACCCAAGGTAGAGGGAGCCACTGGTCTGCATTGAGCTCCAGCCCTAGGCCCCATCTTGCAGACCAAGTCAGAAGGAACAGTCCCTCATCCTACGTGCCACATCCCTCCACTGAACTTGAAAGCAGACCCGTTTTCCAAACATGTGGTGACTCTCGGTTTTATATGGATGACAAGGGGCCCAGCTTTCCTGATTTGGTAGGATAAAGAAGTCATTCCGTGTCATAGAATGAGGTGTAGCTCAAATCTAGAATCTCCAGTTAACACCAATGAAGGTGGCTGGGCATGGTGCCTCATGCTTGTCATGCCAGCACTTTGGGAGGCAGAGGCAGGCAGATCACAAGGTCAGGATTCCAAGAACAGCCTGGCCAACATGGTGAAACCTCATCTCTACTAAAAATACAAAAATTAGCTGGGCATGGTTGTGTGCACCTGTAATTCCAGCTACTGAGGCTGGAGAATCACAGGAACCTGGGAGGCAGAGGTTGCAGTGAGCCCAGATAGTGCCACTGCACTCCAACCTTGGCGACAGAGTGAGAGACTCAGTCTTAAAAAAGAAAAAGACTGAAATACTCCCCCACCTTCATTTCCTTTTCCCCTTCAGAACCTGTAGTGATCAGCAGTGCCTAATCCCTTAAGAGGCAGAATATATTCCATGGGGCTAACTGTGGCTTTCTTCCATTGCCACTGAACATCCCCCACAAGGTTGGAAAACCCCTGACTCAGATTGAGGAGGTGGTGTTTGGTTTTATTTTTCTCTCTCTCTTTCTCAACTTTTATTTCTTGTTCAAGCATACATGTGCAAGTTTGACTGGGAGGTTCAGTGTGCAGATTATTTCATCACCCGTGTACTCAGCACAGTACCCGACAGTTTTTGTGTTTTTATCTGAAACTGTCTCTCCTCCCACTCCTTCTCCCTCAGGTAGGCTCCCGTGTCTGTCCTCCCCTTCTTTTTGCCCACGTGTTGTCATTATTTAGCTCCCATTTATACATGAGAACAAGCGGTATTTAGTTTATTGTTGGTTTCATCTTCGGTGATGTTGGTGAAAGAGGCATGACACTAAATCGACCCTTCAGACACCCCTTCCTCCTCACCCCAAACTCATCTCCCCACACACACCCTTTACACTGCACCCCCTACTCAAGCCCAAGAAAGGAAAAAAGACACAAAATAAAGTAAAAGGTCAGCCTCCAAGGGATGGAGGCGGGGGATCTTGAAGTTTGAGGAAGCGGTGGGGGATGGGGGTATTGTGGTCGAGCCAGCAAATGTGAGACACTGACTTTCTAGCCCCACCCTACAATCTCCAGCAGCAGCCAGCCTTCCGGTGGGGGGGCACCTGCCAAAACTGAATGGAGAGAAGCCTGAGGCTATGGAAGTCATCAGCTCAGACTCCAGGAAGGAAACAAAGCTTTGTGCATTTGAATGGGGCTTCGGATCGCGGTGCTGTGGCTTCCAAAGTGATGTGCCTCACTTCGCACAGAAAGACTCCCTCTCAAAAAAAAAAAAAAAAAAAAAAAAAAATTGCACAGCAGTCATGGTTGTGAATCATTCCCCGGAGGCCAGACACAGTGGCTCACACCTGTCATCCCAACACTTTGAGATGCTGGGTCAGGAGGATTGCAACAAAGTGGTGAGACCCTGTCTGTAGAAAAAAATATTTCAATGATCTAGGCACGGTGACGCATGCCTGTGGTCCCAGGTATTCTGCTCAGGAGGCTGAGGTGAAAGGATCGCTTGAGCTAAGGAGTGTCCAGACTGCAGTGAGTAAGTTATGATGGCACCACTGCACTCCAGCCAGGGTGACAGAGTGAGACGCTGTCTCTAAATCAATCAATCAAATAACTGGAAGGATCTCTCTATTTCTTTCAATGGATGTCTCTTTAGGCCAGGCAGGCATGGTGGCTCACCCCAGTAATCCCAGCACTTTGGGAGGTCAAGGCAGGAGCAATGAAAAAAGAAAGAAAGAAAAGAAAAGAAAAGAAAAGAAGGAAAGAAAAGAAAGGAAGGAAGAAAGGAAGAAAGAAAAAGAAAGAAAGAAAGAAAGAAAGAAAGAAAGAAAGAAAGAAAGAAAGAAAGAAAGAAAGAAAGAAAGAAAGAAAGAAAGAAAAAAAGAAACAGTAGGGGGAGGCATATCTCCTTGACTGGTGACTAAAAGTACACAAATCCAACAAGGAAGAAACGTCTATAGGATTTGGTAAATGCATTCTGTTTTCTTAAATTATGGTACAGTGTAATCATCTTAAAGATGATTGGGACCAGAGGCAGTGGCTCACACCTGTAACCCCAGGACTTTGGGAGGCTGAGGCAGGTGGATCATGAGTTTAGGAGTTTGAGACCGGCCTGGCCAAGATGGTGAAACCGCATCTCTACTAAAAGTATGAAAATTAACTGGGCTCAGTAGTGGGAACCTGTAATCCCCGCTGGTCAGGAGGCTGAGGCAAAAGAATCATTTGAAACTGGGAGGTGGAGGTTGCAGTGTGCTGAGATCACAGCTACTGCACTCTAGCCCGGGCAACAGAGGAAGACTCCGCTCCTGAAAAAATGAAGTAAAAAAATAAATAAATAAAATGAGTGGACCAGCCTGGCCAACCTGGCGAAACCCCGTTCGTCTCCACCAAAAATACAAATGTCAGCCAGGTGTGGTGGTGCATGTCTGTGGTCCCAGTTGCTCAGGGAAGCTGAGGAATGAGAATCACTTGAGCTTAGGAGGCAGAGGTAGCAGCGAGCTGAATTGGTGCCATGGCACTCTGACCTGGGTGACAGAGTGAGACTCTGTCTCAAGAAAAAAAGAAAGATATGGCTGGGCATGGTGGCTCATGCCTGTAATCCCAGCACTTTGGGAGGCCGAGGTGGGTGGATCACAAGTTCAGGAGTTTGAGAGTAGCCTGGCAAATATGGTGAAACCCCCTCTCTACTAAAAATACAAAAATGAGCTGGGAGTGGTGGTGCACGCCTGTAGTCCCAGCTGCTCGGATGGCAGAGGCAGAAGAATTGCTTGAACCTGAGAGGCAGAGGTTGCAGTGAGCTGAGATCGTGCCACTGCACTCCAGCCTGGATGACAGAGGGAAACTCAGTCTCCCAAAAAAAGAAAAGAAAAGAAAAGAAAAGAAAAGAAAAGAAAGAAAGAAAGAAAGAAAGAAAGAAAGAAAGAAAGAAAGAAAGAAAGAAAGAAAGATGGAAAATACACATCTGAGTTGACAAATTGGCAGATTCAGTAAGAGCAGGACATGGGATGATGACCAAGCTTAGATTGCAGTTTTCTTTTTCCCTTTCTTTCTCTCTCTCTCTTTCTTTCTCTTTCTTTCTTTCTTTCTTTTCTTTTCTTTTCTCCTTCCTTCCTTCCTTCCTTCCTTCCTTCCTTCC
>NC_045442.1:91621317-91648488 GCF_002776525.5 Piliocolobus tephrosceles | reverse complement strand
CCTTCCTTCCTTCCTTCCTTCCTTCCTTCCTTCTTTCTTTCTTTCTTTCTTTCTTTCTTTCTTTCTTTCTTTCTTTCTTTCTTTCTTTCTTTCTTTCTCCTTCCTTCCTTCCTTCCTTCCTTCCTTCCTTCCTTCCTTCCTTCCTTCCTTCCTTCTTCCTCCCTTCCTCCCTTCCTTCCTTCCTTCCTTCCTTCCTTCCTTCCTTCCTTCCTTCTTTTCTTCCTTCCTTCCTTCTTTGACGGAGTCTTGCTCTGTGGCCAGCCTGGAGTGCTGTGGCATGATCTTGGCTCACTGCAATCTCTGGCTCCCTGGCTGAAACAATTTTCCTGCCTCAGCCTCCCGAGTAGCTGGGGATTACAGGCACATGCCACCACACACGGTTAACTTTTGTATTTTTAGTAGAGATAGAGTTTCACCATGTTGGCCAGGATGGTCTTGATCTCCTGACCTCATGATCCTCCCTCCCACCTCGGCCACCCAAAGTGCTGGGATTACAGGCATGAGCCATTTTTCCTAGCCAGATTGCAGTTTACCTGCTTGGTCAGTGTAGCCTTCCCGTTGTATAAAATTGACCCCTTCGTCAGTAGCCCTTTCATTAATTATCAGTAAATGTAGAGCATCTATGCATAGTACATTTCACACTGGTTTCTTTGGTTTCCCTTCCCTTCCCTTCGCTTCCATTCCCTTCCCTTCCCTTCCTTCTTTCTTTAGCACAGGATTACCCAGGTTAGAGTGGGTCACAGCTGACTGCAGCCTCAACCTTTCAGGCCTCAAGTGATCTTCTCCTTATCTCAGCCTCCCGAGTAGCTGGAACTACTGGCATGTGCCACCACGCCCAGCTAATATTTTATTATTATTATCATTATTATTGTTATTTTGAGACAGGGTCTCACTCTGTCACCCAGGCTGGAGTGCTGTGCCGTAATCTTGGCTCACTGCAACCTCCACCCCCCTGGTTCAAGTGACTTGTCTTCCCCAGCGTCCTGGGTTTTTGCCATATTGGCATGACTGATCTCAAACTCCTGGCCTTAAGTTGATCCACCCGCTTTGGCTTCCCAATGTGCTGGGATTTCAAGCAGGAGCCACTGCACGTGACTGAATTTTATTTATTCTATCTCATATCTACCCAAGGAATTGTTTTGGAAGTCAATGCTAGCATAATCCCTGTTGTGCATATTTCAGGGGTGGGGAGACCTAAAACACACAATGACTTTTATATGGTCACAGAAATGAAAAGAAAACAAATGCTCTAACCCAGCTCTTTTCCCTCAAACCTGAGGCCCTGGCTGCATTTAGATGTTTTCAGGAGGTAAGAAGCTTGTATTTGCATATTTGTGTACAGGTGAAGAGTTGACACGGGAGAGGAAGGTGAGCAGTAAGCAGCTGTGCAGGGCTTTTGCATAGTTTTGTGGAAGAAAAGCTCTCAGGGGATGGAACGTTGAAGAATTAACACATTTCTGTTGTGATAGAACCTGACAGAATTTAGAGATTTGAAAACCAGACCCCCACATTCTAGAGACAGCCTTGTACTTAGCTCATTTCATGGGAGATGCTTAAGAGAGCACTATGTTCTCATTGTATGGTGACATTCCTAAGCCTTAGAAGGAAGGCCCAAAGTGAGAGCCTTTTCTAATAATATAGACATTGGCTCAGCCCACATCCTTGATGATTCTGTGCATTTGGCAAAAGGTACCCACAGATAACACAGTGTAGCCCATGCCAGGTCTCTCTTGTCATCTAACCTGGGCAACCCACCTGGCCCACCATAACCATGTGTTGCAGGGGGAGCAGGAAAGGAGGGGGCTCTTCCTGACACGAGCATGTTTTCAGGCGTTGGAACCCTGGTGGATATGCCTGTCATGTTCACACCCAGGTCATAGCTGGTAGAATAAAAATTTGCATGTTGGGGACCAAGTTTGTCTACACAGATGTGACGCCCAAGGCCTTAAGCTGTCCTCTGCTTTCCTCACTGTCCGGGGTTCTATGCAGATGCTCCTATGTGCCTGATCTGGGGAGCAGAATTTCTAATAGAATGTTACCTTGTGGTAAAAACAAGGAAGACCATTAACTTTTTTTTTTTTTTTTTTTTTTTTTTTTGGCTTGGCTGCCAGGCACTGTCTTTATAGGGCTGCATTAAAATAAATGAGCAGCTGTTTGATGGGTTCAACTCCCCCATTTCCTTGGACAAGGAGCAGGTTCACTACACCAACAAGCACAGCCCACAGTGAGCTATGGTGAGAGCAGGCACACGGGAGTCTCTACAGAAAGGGGCCTGACAAGAACAAGATGGGCCCAGGACCCACACCCACATATGGACTCGGCTCTGTCTTAGAGCTTTCTTCTATGAGTGACCCAAAGTTCTGCCCTCAAAAATTCTGGCCTTCATTAGAACCTATGGCAACTTGTTTCAATGTAAAGTCCCTGTTTACATACTTGAAGAAATAACAGAGAAGGCCTTTGTGTTATTTTTACTTTAGAGTAGGCTATATTTACTCATGTTGCTACAGTTTGTATTGCTTTAACTATTTACCCGAGGTATCTTCTGTAGCAGGCAGCTTCACTGTACTGCCAGACATTCTCTGAGACTTAAAAGCCACCACTATTACTAGGGAGGTTTTTGCTCAAAAATAGGGAAGACGTTACATTTAAAATGGGTTACATTGTTCCCTGCATTTGTCTGCAATGTGTCATCTCAGAGAAATCATCCCCATAGCCCATCAGGGCAGAAGCTGTGTCTTCAGATATCTTGTAATGTTCTATAAAAGGAGGTCATTTCCTATACTGGTTTAGTCTTTCAATGCTGGTGGAGCCTGCCATGATAACATTCTATTTTCATTTTAGCTGCAATGCAGAAAACGTTATCTGTGTGTCATGACTGGTAACAGTTTGCTTGGGCTTCCATAACGCAGTACATTGGACTGAAGGTCTCAATGGAAACTGAGTTTTCATAATTCTGGAGGCTAGAAATTGAAAATCAAGCTATTGGCTGAAGTGGTTTCTCTAAGTCTCTTTCTACTTGAGATTAGATGACCACCTTCTATTTCTGTTTTCACAGGGTCTTCCCTTTGAAAACTTTTGTATCCTTCAACTCCACAATTTCTGTTGGGTATATGTATATATATATATATCACACACACACACACACACACACATACAGAGAGAGAGTATGTGTGTGTGTGTGTGTGTGTGTATCTCTCTCTCTCTCTCTCTCATATATATATATGAGAGGGAGAGAGAATGAGAGAGAGAGAGAGAGAACAAGATGGAGCTTTGCTCTGTCTCCCAGCCTGGAGTGCAGTGGCGCGATCTCAGCTCTCTACAACCTCCGCCTCCTAGGTTCAAGCGATTCCCTTGCCTCAGTCTCCTGAGAGGCTGGGACGACAGGCTAATTTTTGAAAAGAATAGGAAAAATAAGGATGAAAATGAGACTTACTGGACACCATCAAGTAGACCAATATATTCAGCGAAAGAGTCTTATGAAAAGAATATAGGGAGAAAATGGCATAAATGTTATTTGGGGGAAAATTGGGTCATGCTGAGAACTTTACACATTTCAGTGATGAAACAAAAAATACTAGCAACCAAGAATAATTAATCTGGGAACACCTGTACTTCAAAAATTAGCAAAAAATAAAGACTTTCAAAAATTCAAATAAAAAAACTACAGTTGCTCACTACTAGAATAGCCCTAGAAAAAAAAATGCTAAAAAGAGTCAATTATGTTGAAAAATTAAATGATTCTGGACAGCATCATAAAACCATATGAAAATATAATGCTCTCTGTAAAATGTAGATATATACACAGATATACAATTTGCTATTGTAATAATAATGGTGCACAAAATTCTCAAATCTTCGTGAAAATACACACAATATGTAGAGATATAATTTGTAATGTGAATAAGGAAGTGGGGGAAGTAAAAATGAATATATTTTGTATGCTGTTAACTTGAAGTTGAAGGCAAAAGCTGTTTGCCCTGGGGACCTTAGCACTGGGCAAGGGAGGAAGCAAGGCTACCATTTCCTCTCCCTCAGTTCTTCCATCTGCCCCTACTCTGCATAGGGATTTTCTTGGTCTGCAGGAATAGTCAGTGTGGCCAGGTTCTGTTCTGCACACACAGACAGGTGCAAGTGGGAATGGCATGTATAGATGGGGTCTGGGATTCTAAGAAAATACATTTTCAAAAAGTGGGAAACTGAGAATTTCTGGCATGATTCTCAGGAATTTGGACTGGGGAAAGGGTAAATGCTTGCTTCCTGCCATGTGGTTTCTCATCAGAGTGTTTGGGGCCTTCTCTCCGCAGGTGTTCCTTAAGGAGATGGTGCAGGAGATTTACCTAGTGCTCATGGTCCAAGAAGACATGTATCACTGCACCTGCTTCTCATGGCACCTGAACAGCAACATGTCAAACCACTTCCAAGAGCTTCACAGCACTGAGGAGCTGCAGGAGGGCTCAGGGCTGTGCATGATGGAAGGCTGGTTTGGAAGTCGGGTGGACTGCCTTGGGGAGGGCCCCCAGAAGCAGGGCCAGGCAGCACTTCCCCACTCCTCTGAAGCCTCTGCGTCACAGATGAGCACAGAAAGGTGGGATTGCAACACAGACCTGCTTCTCTGGTTATCACACCAGCACCTTCTAACTTCATAGTCCACGAGTTAAAGAACAGAGATGTGATTCTATTGTGATTCTAAAAGAATCAGGCAATACCAAGCCAGGGTTGATATCAGCCCAGTGAAATTCTATAAAGATAAATGATGTTTGAAATAAATAAATAAATAAATAAATAAATAAATAAATAAATAAATAAATAAAGTAAAATAAAAACTTAAAAAGTTTCATAGCATTTGAGTGGGGAAGTCTGCCCAGTGCAGCACCACCAACTGCTGTGGTGAGATTGGCCTGGTTGTAAAGCAAAATCTCTCATGTATCCAAGTTCTCTGGGTAGAAGCATTCATGTTCCCAGGGTCTACCTCCTTGCTAAGAGCAATTGCAGAAAAGATCTGTAACTCGATTGTGCCCATAGTTGATCACAGAACCTTTCCTCTTTCCAAAAAGAACCACTATTTAAATCCTATGAAACACATATTGGAATACAGTGCTGAAGTTGGAGACCTTGAGGAGTCCTCAGGGCACCCCGGCATGAGGGCTACCCAAAAAGAGAACTCTAAAAGCTCTGTCTACCCAAGCCACTAGTGCACAAAAAGCAGTTGGCCTTGTGGGCTCCCCAATATGTACCTGTGCTTCAGAAGCATTTCACAGAAGATTATTTGTGAGCAAGGATCCCTGCCCACTAGCAGACGTGTATGTGTGTATGTATGTGTGTGTGTGTGTGTGTGTGTGTGTGTTGAAATTAGAACTCCACCTTATGTATTCATCATGGAATTTGAAAATGGAAGCCTAAAGTGGAAAATTAAAATCACTCACGAAAGCATCTTCCAAAATATTTTCTGTGCTAAATGGGTTGTTTTAGGGTACAATGCCCTGGTAACATTCTACTTCTCCCTCTCTGAGAGAGCTACACAAACTGCTCAAGGACTGAATCCACTTGTACCATGTCCAAGACCAGTTCAAGATCCTGGACCCATCTGCTGCCTTCAGCATGGCTGACTAAAGCTGCTTGTTCTTCTAGAGTGTCTTCTCCAATGACCTGAGAGGTGGGGAAGACATTGGGGCCAGGATTGAAAAGAGGGAAAGGGAGCATGGAAGACAGGGGCTAAGGACCAGGTTTTCTCACTTGGAGGGGTTTGGCCTGGAGGCACCCAAATTTAGATGAAGATACCTGGCTCTGGGTGGCCCTGTGCTGGGCACCAGCCTTGGGTCCCTCGAACAGTGGGAAGTGGAAGAATGGCGTGGAGATGAGCCCCACTGACTGTGTGCCACCTGAGAACATCTTGCCAGGGACCCAGAAGGGGCCATTGTGTCTCCAGAGTCATGACTGGAAAGTGGAACTCCCAAAGGGAGCAAGGAAGAGGGTCCCCAGTGGGGTGGAAAGGTTATTTCTCCTTGGCAATTCCTACAGCATTTTCACTGCCTGAAAGTGTCTAGCATGAGCAGCTGGAACCCACTTCCTGGAAATTGCAAGATGCATGGGGACCCCATGTCCCTATTTGTACTTACAGACAAGGACCAGAAGGGCAGCATCACTGCATTCACATGGGGCTTTACTGGAACCAGTAAGTCTCTGCCAGCTCCCCACAGGCTCCTGGGATGCCACTTGTTCTGGGTCTGTGGACAGACAACCAGAGCACCTGCTCAGTACCCACTTCCTCCTTACAGGCCTACAGCCTATCACTTAACCCCAGGCCCACCAGCCCCTGCTTCCTAAGCCATTCCCCACTGAAACTGCCCAAGTACAGCTGCCTGAACTTCACAAAACATTTTGCTATGCCATGAATGAAAGGTGCTGAGCGCAGTGGCTCATGTCTGTAATCCAGCACTTCGGGAGCCCAAGGCTGGTGGATCACAAGGACAGGAATTCGAGACAAGCCTGGTCAATATGGCGAAACCCTGTCTCTACTAAAAATACAAAAATTATCAGGGCATGGTGGTGCCTGCCTGTAGTCCCAGCTGCTTGGGAGACTGAGGCAGGAGAATTACTTGAAGCTGGGAGGCAGAGGTTGCAGTGAGCCGAGATCACGCCACTGCACTTCAGTCCAGGTGATAGAGCAAGGCTCCATCTCAATAAATAAATAAATAAATAAATAAATAAATAAATAAAAAGAAAAGAAAGAAAGAAAAGGATATGTCTTTGTTTTGTCTGCCCTGACTTCGGTGATGTCACAGGGGCTTATGGGATGAACCACCTAGCCGAAACTCCAGAGTTTCTGACCAAACAATCTGCCCCCATTGCCTGAGTCCACTCTATGGAGCCATCAGTGTGAAAGAGGGCATCCCTGAGAGTGGTGCCCATCTGCTTCTATCTGACCTCAGAGCAACTTCTCAGGGCAAGAAGATCCTAGAGCAGATGCAAGTCTCAGAGAAGAAGCCTATGGCAGGGCTCTGGCCTTGGTGGGCTGTGTATCTCCCTCTCCCCTGTCTGCCTTGAGGTCCAACACCACCCATTCATCCAGGTCACCACACCATTACAGATGTGCAGCTGGACAGCTCCCAAGGCAGAGGCTGCCATGGACTGCATGCACACAGGATGCCTACACCTTGAGGCTGGACTATGAGGAGAACATTCCTGAGCAGGTACATGTATACTTGTCCTGCCCTCACTGGGGACCCCCTTCCTCCTGGGTACTAGACAGAATTCTATGCACTTTCCTGGAGGCTCCATGTTGGTCTGTTCATTTGGAAGCTTGAAGCTGTCCATGGGGAGGTAACAAAGGAGATTTCTCCATCTGAAAAAAAAAAAAAAGAGAGAGAGACTTATCAGAGCAGGTCATGGTGCACAGGCTGAGCCCTTGCCTTCCTCCGTGGTCCCTCTGCAGACCCGAGACTGGAACAAGGAGCTGCAGACAGTGAGGAAACGTTTCAGCAATAACTGGCCTGAGCAGCTGCTTCCAAAAAGAACCACAATCAAAGTGCCTACAGCCCCTAATGACTGACTGGCAGCCTCAGGCCCACCAAACATCTGCAGGCAGGTTTTCTTGCTGACAGGATGAAAACAAGGAAAGCAGGAATGAGCCCAGCCTTCTCTCACACCCTGAAGGTGGTCTGGGGTTCCCTGCAAGGCCTTCTAGCCTTCTGCTTCTTGGCAGATTATCCAAGCATCTTTTTCTGGCCTCAGAGACTTCGATTTTCTGGAAGAAGAGGGCCCTACTTTTCACTAGGCTAAGGGGCCAGGGCCAACCAACTCTCCCCCTCCACTAACAACCAGTGGGCTCTCACCTGGGCACACACTGCCCAAACTTGGCCTTTCTAAGGCAGGAGCTCATTTGTCTTAGAGTTTCAGCTTGCTAGTGCTTAAAAGTTTTCAGTGCTAATATTAAGATAATAAAATGAGGGGGAAAGAGTTTCTTTAAAAAATGTCCTGTAATCTTACCATGGAGATCAACAGCACAGGTGACAGCAGAGGCAAGGCTGCTGGGGATGCTTGGGAGAGTGCCCAGGCTGTTCTGCCAGCTGGTCTTTGCCAGGGGTGGCTTCATGACCCAGTCCCTGAGAGAAGCAGGCAGACATCTCAGCAAGGTAGGGGGTGCAGATCAGGGCAGCCCAGCCACACTGATGGTGGCGTGGCACCACCTCCTATCAAGCTGTCAGCTCCATCAGCTGTATGGCCTTCCAACACTCACTTCAACTCAGACATCTCACTAGAAAGCAATGGGGACTGGCCAATGCAGAAGCTCTGCAAAGTGGGACAGAGCATCATGGGGTGGGAAATCTGGGGCATGTCTGCTCATCTGAGCATCGATTCCTGGGGGTATTCTCTGCAGGCTTCCTTAAAGAGTGCTGTGAGCTCATCAGGGATGCCCTGAGCCTGTGGAACATACCTGAGGCCACACCCTTGGGGATTTCACACCTCTTTGCTGATTCCTGACACTATGGGTGACTATGCCAAGATAGACCTCAAGCACCCCCTGGGCTGTACCAGCAAAGGCCTTTAGGCCTGGCATGGAATTGAAGGATGGTAAACGAGGGGGCTGGGGTTGCATTGTCACCCTCTATGGTACCAGAAAATGAGAGTCCAGACCTGCGGGACTGAAACCCTACCAAGGGGGTTAGGAGGCTGCTCACTTCCTCTCAGGTTCCCATGTGAAGGAGCAGAGGGAGGGTAGGGAGACCCTGGGGACTCACTTGTTCTGTTGGGGCTGCCCACCCCCCCTCCAACTCCATCCATTGATAACCATTTTCTGGGAAGAGTTTAGGAACCTCCTGTGTTCTAGTGAGGCAGGGCCTCCCCTCACAGTGTATTGGCAAGGAGGCATTCTGAGACTCTGTGAGTGAGAAGCTAGCACAGTTCCTGACAAGTACCCATGGGAGCTGTCACCCTCTATGATCATCACATGACCCTGTAGTGTTCAGATTGCCTGGCCTGCCTGGGGCTTGGTGAGGTCGTTTTGGGGGAACTGCTTTAGACTCCCGCTTTCTCCACAATCAAACAGTGACTGTTCTCGTGTTTCTGCTTATTTATGGGTTTAAAATATCCTAATATTTCATTTATGGTAGTTTCAGGCTTGTATGTGTGTATTTGTACAAATTTTATTAGAAGAAAGAGGACTTAAGACAACATTTTAGAAGGTCTTAATGGAGCATAGACTTTCATGTCACAGCAGCTACTGTTGACCTCTTTTTGCTACCTTTGCTCAGCGTATACATAGAAAGAGCAGCCAGAGGTGATGAGGCCAAATGTCTACAGCTGTGATGCTTGGACTTGCTTGCTGGCCTGCAGTCAGGTGGAATATGGCTGTGAGGTGGTGCCCACCCTGGATCTACATTCCCCACTCCCTCTCCTTAGTCCCTGAGTAATCAACACAAGTCAGTGCTAATGAGTGGGTGAGTGATGGGCATCGGGCACCCCAATACAATCTGGGAAGATTTGAATGCCATCTGGGCTGGGGCTGTAGGGGGTAGGGGCTGTGGCTACCTTGGTGTGTTATGGCACTACCCACAGATGCACCTGCCCTGTGCTGCTTCTTCAACAGTCACTTGCCCATGGCCCTGAGCCTGTCACGCCATGCCTACTACCTCAGGAGGCTCGTGTTTAAAAAAAATCCCGAGATGGTGCTGCTGGATGTGAGTGCTGGCAGGAGGACAGCACTTTTGTCCTACAGGATTAAGAGCTGACCAGATCCCTCCTGATTGCCTTCAGAACAAGTGAAGGCTGGTGTTGCAATTAATGATGCCCCCCAAAAGGTGTGTTTGCTAAATGAATACATGATGCAGAGCCCTAAATAAAAATACATTAATGGAGTGTGTGGACATCAGCTAGCAGCTGGGAAACAGGTGGCTGTCAGTCCTCTCATCCTCCAGCAAGTGTGGAATATGCCTATGCCCATGAGTGTATATATCTGGTGTACATACATCTGGCTGCTGCTTTTGCTGCCACTATCCCCAGAACAAATCTTGCTTAAAATCTGGGTTTTAAGTAGAAAAGTTAAGAGGCTTTTCTGTGTCCTGGGATAGGAAGCCAGAAATCTGTTTAGGGCTGGGGTTGGGTGCACATTAGTTTTGTGATAGGATGAGAGGTACAACGGTTTTACTAATCATGATAGGCCTGGCCTGGTTGTAGCTGTGCGTGAAGGGGAGGGAGTCAGCAGTGGTGGTCCCACAGACATTCATGTATCCAACTCTGGCCTGCCTACCCCCAGGCACAGAAAGAGGCACCACCACAGGCCCTGACTTGCCTCCCTACTTTCTGCACGTCAGATGAGAATACTCGGAGGCTACAATCTGAATGTATTATTCTCTCATTTTAACCCAAGCTGCCTAATACACAGTAGGGGTACGGTAGGTGAAGGGCTTTGGGGAAACCAGACCTGTATCATGGATCCTGGGGGAAATTTAGAGACACAGGAGTGATTGTCACCTCTCTGTGGAGTCCAGCTCCCTACCTGGTCCTTGCCACACAGCCCATTCTACAGAGACTAGCTCTGAGATGTTTGGGGATCCCTAAGGCCCCAGGCTTCTCCCTGTCCCCCACTCCCTGTGCTCCTTCCCTTGCCTGCTGTCAGAGCCCAACATGGAGGAGGAGGTTACCACCCTGTGTGCCCGAGGGAGATGTGTCTGACTGGGGCTTCTTCCTGGTGTTTTACAAAGAGCTACTTACAAATCTGGTCTGTCCAGATACCTTGTTTCAAGGGAAGTGAGCATGAGCTAGCAAGTGTAGAAACCCCACACTGATAAACAACTTTTTCTTGTTTTTAAACCATCACACCTTCATTTCACATTGAAATAAACTAAGTGAAACCTGCTACCCCAGCCTTGCCCATGTGTTCTGTAACCCAGTCTTATTTGGTTTTGAGGGCTGTTGTCAGAAATGTTATGAGAATATGAATATGCATAAATTAGACTAAATGTAAGGTTATGCTTATAATGCCACTTGAGTGGGAGGAAAGAGGGTGGAGTCACAGGCACTTAGCTGGTGTTTACTCACCTGCCACTTACTAGGCTCCTGAAAGTGTGGCACAGGTGAACATTACCTGACCAGGAGGTCACCCCAAGATGGCAAGAAGTCCCCCAGGGGACAGAGACAGGCCCCCAGGGTTTCAGGGGGACATCGTGGCTGGCCTGGGAAAAAAAAGTGGCGAGGCAGAAGAGACAGCTTGGGTTATCTAGCAGAGGCCAGTGACATCCCGGTGTACCCTAGGCTTGACCCAGGAGGAGTGGTGGAGCCCCGGGCTCCCACCCAAGAAACATGTCTCTCACCAAGGCAGCAGGAAGTCCCCCAGGGGAAGAGGCCAAGCCCCTAGGGTTTCAGGGTGAAGTTGAGGCAGGCCAAGAGAAAAAGCCGCCAGGCAGAAGAGGCAGCTGTGGCCATCCAGAGGACCTCAGTGCCTTCTAGGCATGCCCCAGGCCTACCAAGTGGGGTGGTGGAGTCTCGGGATCCCATTCAGTGAGCATGTCTTTCCTACAGGGGCACCCCAAGACCACAAAAATCCTTTGGGGGCTAGAGACAGGCCCCTAGGGTTTCAAGGGGGTGTTGAGGCAGGCCAATAAAACAAAAAGCGGCGAGGCAAAAGAGAAGGCTGTGGTCTTCCAGGGTAGGCCAGGCCAGTAGGCACTGGCCCAACTACCAACATGCCTCAAGCCTGACCCAGGGGAATCATGGAGTCCTGGGTTCCCAGGAAAGATGCCTGTCTTTCCCCAAGAAAACACACCAAGAAGTTCCCCATGGGATGTAGACAGGCCCCTAGGGTTTTAGGGGGATGTTGAGGCAGGGCAAGAAAAAAAGCAGCGAGTGTGAGGACGCTGGGATCATCTGGGGAGGCCAGTGCCTTCCTGGCATGACCCAGGTCAGACCCAGAGGGGGCGAAGAGTCTTAGGCTCGCACCCAGGTAGCGTGTCCCTCCCCAGGAGGACATCCCAAGGCAGCAAGAAGTCCCCCGGGAGGCAAGGACAGGCCTCTAAGGTTTCAGGTGGACATTGAGGCAAGCCAAGAAAAAAAGCCGCGAGGCAGAAGAGGCGACTCAGGTCATCCAGCAGAGGTCGGTGCCTTCCCAGCATGCCCCAGGCCAGACCCAGGCGGGTCGTGGAGTGCAGGGTTCCCAGGCAGAATGCATGCCTCTCTCCAGGAGGACACCCCAAGGAGGCAAGAAGTCCCCTGGGGGACGGAGATAGGCTCCTAGGGTTTCAGGGGGACGTTAAGGCAGGCCAAGAAAAAAGCGGCAAGGCACAAGAAATGGCTGGGTTCATCCAGCGGAGGCCAGTGCCTTCTCGTCAGGCCCCAAGCCCGACACGGGGGGGCCGTGGAGTCCCCGGCTCCCACCCAGGTAGCATGTTTCTCATCAGGGGGTTACCACAAGACTGCAAGAAGTCCCTTGGGGGAGGGAGAGAGGCTCCTAGGGTTTCAGGGGGACGTTGAGGCAGGCCAAGAAGAAAAGCGGCGAAGCAGAAGAGGCGGCTGAGGTCGTCCAGAGGAGGCCAGTGCCTTCTCGGCATGCCCCAGTCCCAACCCAGAAAGAACTGTGGAGCCCTGGGCTCCCACCCAGGATGTGGCTTTCCCCAAGGGGCACCCCAAGGCGGCAAGAAGTCGTCCGGGGGATGGAGATTGCCCCTAGGGTTTCAGCGGGATGATGAGGCAGGCCAAGGAAACAAGCGGCTAGGCAAAAGAGACAACTGGGGTTATCCAGCAGAGATCAGTGCCTTTCTAGCATACCCTGGCCTACCCAGGGAATTCGTGGATCCCGGATACCCACCCAGGGAGCATGTCTCTCCTCAAGGGGGCACCCCAAGACGGCAAGAAATTCTCCGGAGGACAGAGACAGGCCCCTAGGGTTTCAGGGGGACATTGAGGCAGTCCATAAAGAAAGGCAGGGAGGCAGAAGAGGTGGCTAAGATCATCCAGCAGAGGCCAATGCCTTCCCGGCATCCCCCAGGCCCGAACCAAGAAGGTCGTGGAGTCCTGAGCTCCCACCCAGGATGCATATCTCTCCCCAGAAGAGCACCCTGAGGCAGCAAGAAGTTTCCCTGGAAACAAAGACAGGCCCCTAGGATTTCAGGAGGACCGTGAGACAGGCCAAGAAAAAGAAAACAACAGCGAAGTAGAAGAGGCGTGGCGCAGTGGCTGCCGGGAAGTCACTGGCCTCTGGGAGAGGACACCAGCCTCCTCCTCAGCCTCATTGCTTTTTTCCCCAGGCTGCTTCAATGTCCCACTGCAAGCCTGGCATCCTTTCATCATTTCCTCGGGGACTTCTTGCCACCTTGGGGGCCCCCCTGGGGTGGCCCCACCCACCCTTAGGGGTGTTCAGGGACTCCACAGCACCCCCAGAGCCAGCGCAGTGCCTGTTGGGAAGGCACTGCCTTCAGGGGGAGAGTCCCAGCCTCCTCTTCGGCCTGGCTGCTTTTTACCCCAGCCTGCCTCAGCATCCACCTGAAAGCCTGCAAGCCTGGCGTCCTGTCCCTGTCACAGGGGGTGACTTCTTGCCACTTTGTGGTGCCCCCCACACACTCTGGGGTGGGAGCCAGGGACTCCATGTCCCCTCCGGGTCCCGTGCAGGGCCTGCTGGGAAGGCACTGTCCTCCAGGGGACGACCCCAGCCTCCTCTTTGGCCACACACCTTTTTTTCCCCCCGGCCTGCCTCAACCTTCCCCTGAAAGCCGGCAAGCCTGGCGTCCTGACTCCATCACCCGGGTGGACTTCTCGCCACTTTGGGGTACTCCCACGCACCCTAGTTCGGGAGCCAGGGACTCCGTAGCCCCCGTGGGTCAGGTGCAGGGCCTGCCAGGAAGGCACTGTACTCAGGGGAAGGACCCCAGCCTTCTCCTCTTTTTCCCTGGGCCTGCCTCAATGTACCCCTGAAAGCCTGGAAGTCTTACATCATATCCCTGTCAACCAGAGGGACTTCTTATCACTTTGGGGTGCCCCCATGCATCCTGGGATGGGAGCCAGGGCCTCCACCACCCCCTCAGACTGGCGCAGGGCCTATAGGGAAAACACTCATCTCCACAGGAGGACCCCAGCCTGCTCCTCCGCCTCGCTGCTTTTTTTTTCCTGGGCCTGCCTCAAAGTCCCCCTGAAAGCCTGCGAGTCCGGCATCCTGGCCCTATCACCGGGGAAACTTCTTGCTACTGCATTTGAGTGCCCCCTACGCACCCTGGGGTGGGAGCCAGGGACTCCTCAGCCCCTCTGTATCTGGCACAGGGCCTGCCAGGAAGGCACTGGCTTCTGAAGGAGCACCCTAGCCTCCTCTTCAGCCTCACCGCTTTTTACCCCCGGCCTGCCTCAACAACCTCCTGAAAGCCTGCAAGTCTAGCCTCCTGTCCCTGTCACCCAGGGGACTTCTTGCCCCTGTGGAGCCAGGGACTCCACAGCCCACTGGGTCCAGCGCAGGGCCTGCCAGGAAGGCACTGGCCTCTGGAGGATGACCCCAGTCTCTTCTTTGGTCTCACCACTTTTTTTCTCCTGGACTGCCTCAACATCCCCCTGAAAGCCTGCAAGCCTGTCATCTTGTCCCCATCACCCAGGGGGACTTCTTGCTGCTTTAAGGTGTCCCCAGTGCACCCTGGGGTGGGAGCCAGGGACTCCATAGACCCCCGGGTCTGCCTCAACACCTGCTAGAAAGGCACTGGCCTGCAGGTGACGACCCCAGCCTCTGCTTTAGCCTCGCTGCCCGTATTTCCCTGTCTGCCTCAACGTCCCCCTGCAAGCCTGTAAGCCTGGTGTCCTGTCGCCTTCCCCGGGAAAATTCTAGCCGCTTTGGGTGCACCCCTTGGGTGAGACACATACCCTGGATGCAAGCCAGAAACTCCACGACCGCCTTGGGCCCAGCACAGAAGTTGCTGGAAAGGCACTGGCCTCCAGGCAGGATCCCAGTCTCCTCCTCGATCTCACCACTTTTTTCCCAGGCTTGCCATCTTGGGGTGACCCCCGATGAAAGACACAATCCCTGGGTTGGAGCCCAGGATTCCACGATGACCCTGTGTCGGGTCTGGTGCATGCTGGGAAGGCACTGGCCTCCTGAATGACCACAGCCGCCTCTTCTGCCTCGTTACTGTTTTTCTCGGCCTGCCTCAACGTCCCACCGAAACCCTAGGGGCCTGTCCCCATCCTCTGAGGGAATTCTTGTCGCCTTGGGGTGCCCTTCTGTGGAGAGACATGCTCCCTGGATGGCAGGCCAGGACCGCACAACCCCCCTGTGTCAGGCCTGGGGCATGCCGGGAAGGCAATGGCCTCCGCTTGACAACCCCAGTGACCTCTTCACTCTCGTCGCTTTTTTCCTTGGCCTGCCTCAATGTCTCCCTGACACCCTAGGGGACTGTCTTCATCCCCCGGGGGACTAACTGCCATCTTGTGGTGCCACCCTGGTGAAAGACTTGCTCGCTTGAAGGGAGCCCAGGACTCCACAAACCCCTGTGTCAGGTCTGTGGCATGCTGGGAAGGCAGTGGCTTCTTCTGGATGACCCTAGCCACCTCTTGTGTCTCACCGCTTTTTTTCTTGGACTGCCTCAACATCCCCCTGAGACCCTAGGAGTCTGTCTCCGTTCCCTAGGGAAACTTTTGTCACCTTGAGGTTTCCTCCTGGGACAGACACGTTTTTCGGTAAAAGCACAGGACTCCATAATTCCCCTGGGTCGAGCCTGGGGCATGCCGGGGGGCACTGGACTCCTCTGGATGACCCAGGCCTCTCCACGCCCTTGCTGCTTTTTCTTGGCCTGCCTCAACCTCCCCCTGAAACCCTAGGGGCCTGTCCCCGTCCTCTGAGGGAATTATTGTCGCCTTGGGGTGCCCTTCTGTGGAGAAACATGCTCCCTGGATGGCAGGCCAGGACCGCCCAACCCCCCTGTGTCAGGCCTGGGGCATGCCAGGAAAGCAATGGCCTCCGCTTGACAACCCCAGTGACCTGTTCACTCTCGTCACTTTTTTCCTTGGCCTGCCTCAATGTCCCCCTGACACCCTAGGGTGCTATCTATGTCACCGGGGGACTTCTTGCCATCTTGGGGTGGCCCCTGATGAGAGTCATGCTCCCTGGGTGAGAGCCTGGGACTCCACAACCCTTCTAAGACAGGCCTGGGTCATGCAGGGAAGGCAGTGGCCTCCACTCCATGGCCACAGTTGCCTCTTCTGCCTCTCAACTTTTTTTTGTTGGCCTGCCTCAATGTCCCCCTGAAGCCCTAGGGGCCAGTCCTTGTTTCCCAGGGCAATTCCTGCCACCTTGGGTTGCGCTCCTGGGGAGAGACATGCTCCCTGGGTGGGAGCCAGAAACTCCACAGGTAGGGCTGGTGGCATGCCGGGAAGGCACTTCCCTCTGCTGGATGACCTCAACCACCTCCTCCCCCTTGCTGCTTTTTTTTTCTTGGTCTGCCTCAACCTTCCCCTGAAACACTAGGGTCCTGTCTCCGTCCCCTGGGGGAATTCTTGCCACCTTGGGGTGCCCTCCTGGAAAGAGACATGCATCCTGGGTGGGAGCCCGGAACTCCACCACACCCCTGGGTCAGGCCTGAGGCATGGCAGGAAGGCACTGGCCTCCACTGGATGACCATAGCTGCCTCTACGCCATTTGCCACTTTTTTTTTGTGGCCTGCCTCAACGGCCCCCTGAAACCCTAGAAGCCTGTCTTCATGCTCCGGGGGACTTATTGCCATTTATGGTGACCCACTGATGAGAGACACCTATCCTAGGTGGGAACTCAGGACTCCACGACCACCCTGGGTCTGGCCTAGGGCATGCTGGGAAAGCACTGGTCTTCACCGGATGAGCCCAGCCACCGCTTCTGCCTCACCACTTTCTTTCTTGGCCTGTCTCAACCTCCCCCTGAAACACTAGGGGCCAGTCTCTGTTCCCCAGGAGACTTCTTGTTGCCTTGGGGTGCCTTCCTGGGGAGAGACAAGCCTCCTGGGGGTGACCCCAGGACTCCACCGCACCCTTAGGTCAGACCTGGTGCATGCCGGGAAGGCACTGGCTTCTGCTGGATGACCCCAGCCTCCTGCACGCCTTCACCACTTTATTTCTTGGCCTGCCTCAACATCCCTCTGAAACCCTAGGGTCCTGTCTCTGTTTCCCAGGTGGCTGCTGGCCATCCTGGGGAACCCCTGTGATGAGATAGCTGCTGGGTGGGAGCCCAGGACTCCAGGAACCCGTGTCAGGTGTGGGGCATGCCAGGAAGGCACTGGCCACTGCTGGATGACCCCAGCCGCCTCTTCTGACTTGCCACTTTACTTATTGGCCTGCCTCAACGTCCCCCTGAAACTCTAGAGGCCTGTTCCCATCAGGGATTTTTGTAGCCTTGAGGTGCCCTTTTGGGGAGAGACTTGTTTTCTCGGTAAAAGCCCAAGACTCCATGATTTCCCTGGATCAGACCTGGTGCATGAGGGAAAGGCACTGGCCTCCGCTTGATGACTACAGCCACCTCCTCGCCCTTGCCACTTTTTTTCCTATACTGCCTCAACATCCCCCTGAAATCCTAGGGGACTGATTCCATCCCTTCAGGGACTTCAGGCCCCCCTTCTCAGCCGAGCCATTTTTTTTTTTCCTTCAATAGCTGCCTCAGTCTTTCCTTTCAAGCCTGACGTGCCCTGACTTTCCCCCTGGGGCATTCTTGCAGTTTTGGGGTGCCCCCGTAGACAAGACACGCACATTGGGTGCACGACAGGGACTCAATAATCCCCTGCCCAGCGCAGGGGCTGCCGGAGTGGCACTTTCATCTGTAGGAGGAGCCAAGCCCTCCTTCTTGGCCGTGCCCATTTTTTTCCTTCCAGGGCTGCCTCAACCTCCCCTTTCGTAGACTTCCTCATGGAGCATCCTTGCCTCTTTGGGGTGTCCCCGTGGGGGAAACACACACCCTGGGTGCAAGCTAGGGACTCCATGACACCCCAAGCCTGGTGCAGGGGCTGCCATGAAGGCACTTTCGTCCGCGGGAGGACTCAGGAACCCCCTCCCCGGCCACGCCCTACTTTTTCCTTCCAGAGCTGCCTCAACCACCGCTTTCAAGCCTGATGTGCTGTCCCCTTCCTTTAGGGGCATTCTTCCCGCTTTGGGGTGCCCCCAGTGAGTAACACAAACACCCTGACTCCATGACACTCCTGGACCCAAGGCATGGGCTTCCAGGAAGGGACTTTCATCCTTGGGAGGTCCCAAGCCCCCTCCTTGGACGCCCCATATTTTTTCCTTCGATAGCTGCCTCAACCTCCCCTTTCAAGCCTGACTTGCCATGATTTTCCTCCTGAGGCATTCTTGCCGCTTTTGGGTGTTCCCCCCCCCTCCCCCCCGTGAGCTTGACATGCACCCTGGATGCAAGCAAGGGACTCCACGACCCACTCGGGCTGGCATAGCAGCTGCGGGACATGCACTTTCGTCCTAGGAGTATCCAGGCCCCCCTATTTGGCAGCTCAGATTTTTTTTTTCCTTCCAGATCTGCCTCAACTTCCCCTTTCATGCCTGATATGCTCTCCCCTTCCCTTGGAGGCATTCTTGCCACTTTGGGGTGCTCCTCCTAAGCAAGACAGGCAACCTGAGTACGAGCCAGGGACTCCACAAAGCCCCCCCGGGTCAGTCACGAAGGCTGCCTGGAAAGCACTTTCAGCCATGGAAGGACCCAGGTGCCACGCCTCGGCCGCGCCATTTTTTTTCCAGAGTTGGAAAACCTTCCCTTTCAAAACTGATGGGCTGGAGCCTTCCTCCTGGGAAATTCATGCCACTTTGGCGTGACACTGTGGGCGAGACACACACCCTGGGTGCAAGGTAGGGACTCCATGACCCCCCGGGCCTGGCTCAGGGGCTGCCAGAATGGCACTTTTGTCAGTGGTATAACCCAGGCCCCCTTTGTGGCCACGCCATATTTTTTTCCTTCCAGAGCTGCTTCAACCACCCGTTTCAAGCATGACATAATGTCCCCTTCCCTTGGGAGCCTTCTTGCCGTTTTGGGGTGTCCAATGTGAGTGAGACACACACCCTGGGTGCAAGCCAGAGACTCCACGACACCCCGGGGTCTGGCACAGGGGCTACCAGGAGGCACTTTTATCCATGGGACTACCCAGGCTCCCCTCCTCGGCCGGGCCGTTTTTTTCTTTCCAGAGCTGCTTCAAGTCCCCTTTCAAGCCTGATGTGACACAGTTTTTTTCCTGGAGCATCCTTGCTGCTTTTGGGTGCCCCTGTGGGTGAGACACACACACTGAGTGCAAGCCAGGAACGCCACGACACTCTGGGCCTGGCAAAGGGGCTGCCGGGAAGGCACTTTCATCCACGGGAGGACCCAGGCCCACCTTTTTTGCCATACCATTTTTTTGCTTCCAGAGTTGCCTCAACCTTCTCTTTCAAGCTTGAGGTACCGTGGCCTATCTCCTGGGGGCATTCTTGCTGCTTTGAGGTGCCCCCATAAACGAGACATGCACACTGGGTGCAAGCTAGGGACTCCACGACACCCCGGCCCGGCACAGGGCCTGTGGGGTAGGTGCCTTCATCCATGGTAGGACCCAGAATCCCCTTTTCGCTGTGCCATATTTTTCTTTCCAGAGCTGCCTCAGCCTCCCCTTTCAAGCCTGATGTGCTGTCCCCTTCCCTCGGGGGCCTTCTTGCTGCTTTCTGGTGCCCCCTGTGGGTGAGACAAGCACCCTGGATGCAAGCAAAGGACTCCACAACCCACCCCGAGAACAGGGACTGCAGGGAAGGCACTTTCATCCGTGGGAGGATCTGGGCCCCCCTCCTAGCCCTCACCTGTTTTCTTTCCTTCCAGAGCTCCCTCAACATTCCCTTTCAAGCCTGACCCATGGTCCCCTTCTGGGGCCCTTCTTGCCACATTGATGTACCTCCGTGGGCGGGATGCGCACCCTGGGTGCAAGCCAAGGACTCCATGATGCCCCCAAGCCAGCTGCAGAGGCTGCCGGGAAGGCACTTTTGTCTGTGGGATTACCCAGGCCCCTCTCCTTGGTTGAGATCTCTTTCTTTCTTCCAGAGCTGCCTCAGCCTCTCCTTTCAAGCCTGCTGGGCCATCCCCTTCTCTTGGGAAACTTCTTGCCACTTTGGGGTGCCCCAGTGAGATACACACCCTGGGTGCAAGTGTAGGACTCCACGACCGCCCCCATGTCCAGGCACAGGGGCTGCTGGGAAGGCACTTTCACCTGTGCGACGACCCAGGCCTCCCTCCTTGGCCTGCTTTTTTTTTTTCTTTCCAGACCTGCCTCAACTTCCCCTTTCAAGCAGGATGTGCCTCATGGCCTTCCTCCTGGGGCATTCTTGCCGCTTTAGGGTGCCCCCGTGGGTGAGACACGCACCCTTGGTACGAACTTGGGATTCCACGACCTCCTGGGCCTGGCACAGGGGTTGCCAGGAGGCACTTTCATCCGTGGGATGACCAGGCCCCCCTATTTGCACGTGCCATTTTTTTTTTCCTTCCCAAGCTGACTCAACTTCCCCTTTCAAGCATGACATGCAATCTCTTTCCTTTGGGGGCCTTGTTGTGGCTTTGGGGTGCTTCCTGTGAGAAAGACACGCACCCTAGGTGCAAATTAGGAACTCCATGACCCCTCGGGCTCAGCGCAGGAGCTACCAGGAAGACACCTCTGTATGTGGGATGACCCAGGCCACCATCCTTGGACACACTTTTTTTTTTTTTTCTTGCAGAGTTGCCTCAGCCACCCCTTTCAAGCTTGATGTGATGTCACCTTCCTCCTGTGGCATCCTTGTCGCTTTGTGTTGCCCCCCTGCTGTGTGAGACACCCACCCTGGGTGCAAGCCAGGGACCCCAAGACCCCTTGAGCCTGGCGTAAATGTTGCCAGGAGGGCACTTTCGTCTGTGGGATGACCCAGGACCCTCTGTTCAGTTGCACCACTTTTTTTTTCCTTCGGGAGCTTCCTCAACATTTCCTTTGAAGACTAACGTGCTGCCCCCTTCCCTTGGGTGCCTTTTTCCCACTTTTGGGCGCCCCCCGTGTGAGCGAAACACACAGCTTGGGTGCAAGCCAGGGACTCCATGACTTCCTCGGCCCTGGCGCAGCAGTTGCTGGAAGGCACTTTCGTCCATGGGAGGACACAGGCCCCCCTTTATGCCCTCACAGGTTTTTTTTACTTCCAGAGCTGCCTCAGTCTCCCCTTTCAAACCTGACCTGTGGACCCCTTCTCCTGGGGGCCTTCTTGCCACACTGATATACCTCCGTGGGTGGGACACGCACTCTGGGTGCAAGCCAGGGACTCCACGACCCCACCAAGCATGGCGCAGATGCTGCAGGCAAGGCACTTTTGTCCACGGTAAGACCCAGGTCCCCTCCTCAGCCGCACCATGTTTTCTTCTTCCAGAGCTTCCTCAACCTCCCCTTTCAAGCCTGACATGCCATCCCCTTCTCTTGGGGGACTTCTTGCCACTTTGGGGTGCCCCAGTGGGCGAGACACACACCCTATGTGCAAGTCAGGAACTCCATGACCCACACCCGCTCCCCAGTCCAGGCGAAGGGTCTGCTGGGAAGGCACTTTCATCCTTGGGCACCCCTCCTTGGCTGCGCTGCTTTTTTTTCCTTCCTGAGCTGCCTCAACATCCCCTTTCAAGTATGATGTGCCTTCACTTTCCTCGCGAAGCATTCTTACCACTTTGGGGTGCCCCTGTGGGTGAGACATGTACCCTAGGTGCAAGCTAGAGACTCCACAAATACCCTGGCTGGCGCAGGGGCTGCCAGGAAAGCACTTCTGTCCATTGGAGAACCCAGGCGCTTCTCATCGGTTGCACCATTTTTTTTCCTTCCAGAGCAGCCTCAACATCCCCTTTGAAGCCTGACCTGCTGTGATCTTCCTCCTCGGGCATTCTTACTGCTCTGGGATGCTCCCATGGGGGAGACTCGCACCCTGGGTGCAACCTTGGGATTTCACCAACCCCCAGGCCTGGCACAGGGGCTGCCGGGAAGGCACTTTCATCCATGAGGAGACACAGGCCCTCTCCTTGGGTGTGCCATTTTTTTCCTTCCAGAGGTGTCTCAACCTCCCCTTTCAAACTTGATGTGCCATGGCCTTCCTCCTGAGGCATTCTTGCCACTTGGGAGTGCCCAAATGGGTGAGACACAAAACCTGGGTGCAAGCTATGGACTCCAAGAGCCCCAGGGTCTGGCCCAGGGGCTGATGAGAAGGCAATTTCGTCCTTGGGAGGACTCAGGCCCCCTTCCTTGACCGTACCATTTTTTGTTTCCTTCCAGAGCTGCCTCAACGTCTTCTTTCAAGCCTGATATGCTGTCGCCTTCCTCTTGGGGTATGCTTGCCACTTTGGTTTGCCCCCATGTACGAGAAACACACCCAGGGGACAAGCTAGGGACTGCATGACCCCCCAGGCCCAACGCAGGGACTACTGGGAAGACACTTTTGTCCGTGAGAAAACCCAGGTCCCAATCCTCTGCTGCGCCATTTTTTTTTTTCCTTCCAGAGCTGCATCACCCTCCCCTTTCAAGCCTGACATGCCATCTCCTTCTCTTGGGGGACGTTTTGCCATTTTAGGGTGCCCTCATTGGTGAGACATGCACCATGGGTGAAAGCCATGGACTCCACAACACCCCCAGGCCTGGCACAGGAACTGCTGGAAATGCACTTTCCCTTGTGGTAGGACCCAGGCTCCCCTCCTTGGCTGCGCCGTTTTTTTTTTTTTTTTTTTTTTTTTTTTTTTTTTTTCCAGAAGTGCCTCACCTCACCTTTCAAGACTGATGTGCCGTGGTTTTACTCCTGGGGCATTATTGAAGCTTTGGGGTGCCCCTGTGAACGAGACACACATCTTGGGTACAAGCTAGGGATTCGATGACCACTAGGGCCCTGCATAGGGGGTGGCGGGGAGGCACTTCCTCTTCCGTTACCCCGTTTATTTTTCCTTCCACAACTGCCTCAACATCTCCTTTCAAGACTGACAGGCCATGGCCTTCACCCTGGGGGACTTCTTGCTGCTTTGGGGTGCTCCCATGGCCGAGACACACACCCTGGTGATGGCCAGGGACTCCACGACCCCTCAGGCCAGGCATAGGGGCTGCCAGGATGGCACTTTCATCAGTGGGAGAAACCAGGCCCCCCTCCTCGTCCGTGCCATGTTTTTCCTTCCTGAGCTGCCTCAATCTCCCCACTCAAGCCTGATGTGGAGTCGCTTTCCTTTGGGGGCATTCTTGCCACTTTGGGGTACCCCCCGTGAGGGAGACATGCACCCTGGGTGCAAGCCAGGAATAGACCTCGGGGTTTGGTGCAGTGGCTGCCAGGAAGGCACGTTCTTCCGTGGGAAGACCCAGGCCCCCCTTTTGGATGTGCCTTCTTTTTTCCTTCCAGAGCTGCCTCAACCTCCTCATTCAATCCTGACATACTATGGCCTTCCTCCTGGGGCATTCATGCCACTTTGTGGTGCCACCGTGGGCTAGACTCACACCATGGGTACAAGCTAGGGACTTCATGCCCCTGAGCTTGGCGTAGGGGCTGTCAGGAAGACTCTTCTGTCTGTAGGATGACCCAGGCCCCCCTCCTCGGATGCGCCACTTTTTTTCTTCCTAAGTTGCCTCAACATCCCCACTCAAGCCTAACCTGCTATCTCCTTCCTCCTAGAGCTTCCTTGCCACTTTGGGGTGCCCCTATGGGAGAGACGCGCACCCTGGGTGCAAGCTAGGGGATCCACGACCACCTGGGCCCCGTGCATGGGCTCCCGGGAAGTCAGTTTCATCCTTGAAATGGCCTAGGACTCTCTCCTCGACTGTGCAGCTGTTTTTTCCTTCCAGAGCTGCATCAATGTCCCCTTTCAAGCCTGACCTGCTGTCCCCTTCCTCGGGGATCTTCTTGCTGCTTTGGGGTGCCCCCTGTGAGCGAGTCACGCACCCTGGATGCAAGCCAGACACTCCATGACCCACTGGGGACCAGAGCAGGGGATGCCATGAAGGCACTTTCATCTGTGTGAGGACCCACGCCCCTCCACGTGGCTGCAGCGGTTTTGTTCTTTCCGAAGCTGCCTCAACCTCCCCTTTCAAGCCAGATTACTGTCCCCTTTCCTTGGGGCCTTTTTGCCATTTTGGGGTGCCCCCTAGTCGACACACACACCCTGGGTGCAATCCAGGAACTCCATGACACGACACCCCAGCTTCAACACAGGGGCTGCTGAAAAGTCATTCATCCATAGGAGGAATCAGGCCCCCATATTTTGTCATGGTGATTTTTTTTCCTTCCAGAGCTGCCTCAACATCCCCTTTCAAGCCTGACATGCTGTGGCCCAACTTTAAGGAATTCTTACCACTTTGGGGTGCCCCTGTGGGCAAGACATGCACTCTGGGTGCAAGCTAGGGACTCCATGACACCCCAAAACTGGCACAAGGGCTGCCAGGAAGGCACTTACTTTCATGGAAAGACATGGCCCCCGTCATCCTCCAGGGGGTCGTGCAGTCCCTAGTTTGCACCCAGGGTGTGTGTCTCCCCAACAGGCACTCCTCAAAGCTGGAGAAAGGCTCCCAAGGGAAGGGGATGCCATGTCAGGATTGAAATGGGAGGTTGAGGCAGCTCTGGAAGAAAAACCAGGGGGCCTGAGTCCTCACAGATGAACGTGCTTTCCCAGCAGCCCCTGTGACAGACCTGGAGTGTCATGGAGCCCCTAGCTTACACCCAGGGTGCATATCTCACCCAAGTGGGCACCCCAAAATGGCAAGAATTCCCCGTGAGGAAGGCCATGGCATGTCAGACTTGAAAGGTCAGGTTGAGACAACTCTAGAAGAAAAAAAAGGCATGGTCGAAAAGGGGGGCCTGGGTCATCTCACAGATGAAAGTGCCTTCCTGGCAGGTGATGCACCATGCCAAGGGGCTCATGGAGCCCATAGTTTGCATCCATGGTGCATGCCTCCTCCATGGGGACACCACAAAGTGGCAAGAATGCCCCAGGAAGAAGGGCACGGCACATCAGGCTTGAAAGGGGAGGTTGAAAAATCCTCAATAAAATACTGGCAAACCGGATCCAGTAGCACATCAAAAAGTTTATCCACCATGATCAAGTGGGCTTCATCCCTGGGATGCAAGGCTGGTTCAACAAACGCAAATCAATAAACGTAATCCAGCATATAAACAGAACCAAAGACAAAAACCACATCATTATCTCAATAGATGCAGGAAAGGCCTTTGACAAAATTCAACAGCCCTTCATGCTAAAAATGCTCAATAAATTTGGTATTGATGGAACATATCTCAAAATATTAAGAGCTATTTATGACAAACCCACAGCCAATATCATACTGAATGGGCAAAAACTGGAAAAGTTCCCTTTGAAAACTGGCACAAGACAGAGATGCCCTCTCTCACCACACCTATTCAACATAGTGTTGGAAGTTCTGGCTAGGGCAATCAGACAAGAGAAAGAAATAAAGGGCATTCAGTTAGGAAAAGAAGAAGTCAAATTGTCCCTGTTTGCAGATGACATGATTGTATATTTAGAAAACCCCATCATCTCAGCCCAAAATCTCCTTAAGCTGATAAGCAACTTCAGCAAAGTCTCAGGATACAAAATTAATGTGCAAAAATCACAAGCATTCTTATACACCAGTAACAGACAAACAGAAAGCCAAATCATGAATGAACTTCCATTCACAATTGCTTCAAAGAGAATAAAATATCTAGGAATCCAACTTACAAGGAATGTACAGGACCTCTTCAAGGAGAACTTCAAACCACCGCTCAGTGAAATAAAAGAGGACACAAACAAATGGAAGAGCATACCATGCTCATGGATAGGAAGAATCAATATTTTGAAAATGGCCATACTGCCCAAGGTAATTTATAGATTCAATGCCATCCCCATCAAATTACCAATGAGTTTCTTCACAGAATTGGAAAAAAACTGCTTTAAAGTTCATATGGAACCAAAAAAGACCCCGCATTGCCAACACAATCCTAAGTCAAAAGAACAAAGCTGGAGGCATCACGCTCCCTGACTTCAAACTATACTACAAGGCTACAGTAACCAAAACAGCATGGTACTGGTACCAAAACAGAGATATAGACCAATGGAACAGAACAGAGTCCTCAGAAATAATATCACACATCTCCAGCCATCTTATCTTTGACAAACCTGAGAAAAACAAGAAATGAGGGAAGGATTCCCTATTGAATAAATGATGCTGAGAAAATTGGCTAGCCATAAGTAGAAAGCTGAAACTGGATTCTTTCCTTACTCCTTATACAAAAATTAATTCAAGATGGATTAGAGACTTAAATGTTAGACCTAATACCATAAAAACCCTAGAAGAAAACCTAGGTAATACCTTTCAGGACATAGGCATGGGCAAGGACTTCATGTCTAAAACACCAAAAGCAACGGCAACAAAAGCCAAAAGTGACAAATGGGATCTAATTAAACTAAAGAGCTTCTGCACAGCAAAAGAAACTACCATCAGAGTGAACAGGCAACCTACAGAATGGGAGAAAATTTTTTCAATCTACTCATCTGACAAAGGGCTAATATCCAGAACCTACAAAGAACTCAAACAAATTTACAAGAATAAAACAAACAACCCCATCAAAAAGTGGGCAAAGGATATGAACAGACATTTATCAAAAGAAGACACTCATACAGCCAACAGACACATGAAAAAATGCTCATCATCACTGGCCATCAGAGAAATGCAAATCAAAACCACAATGAGATACCATCTCACACCAGTTAGAATCGCAATCATTAAAAAGTCAGGAAAAAACAGGTGCTGGCGAGGATGTGGAGAAATACGGACACTTTTACACTGTTGGTGGGATTGTAAACTAGATCAACCATTATGGAAAACAGTATGGCGATTCCTCAAGGATCTAGAACTAGAAGTACCATATGACCCAGACATCCCATTACTGGGTATGTACCCAAAGTATTATAAATCAGGCTGCTATAAAGACACATGCACACGTATGTTTATTGCGGCACTATGCACAATAGCAAAGACTTGGAATCAACCCAAATGTCCATCAGTGACGGACTGGATTAAGAAAATGTGGCAAATATACACCATGGAATACTATGCAGCCATAAAAAAGGATGAGTTTGTGTCCTTTGTAGGGACATGGATGTAGCTGGAAACCATCATTCTCAGCAAACTATCACAAGAACAGAAAACCAAACACCGCATGTTCTCACTCATAGGTGGGAACTGAACAATGAGATCACTTGGACTC